>NC_060268.1:147883877-147890126 GCF_021613505.1 Equus quagga
GCCCAGAGCCCTCTCGCGGCCGCGGCGGCAGCAGCGCCAGCCCCAGCCGCAGCCCGGCCGCCGCCGCCGCCGCCGCCGCCTCGCGCTCCCGCCGCCTGGCCCGACATGAGCGAGGAGGGTCGGGTGCCCTCGCCCGCCGCGCTGCCGGCAGAGGCGACGGCCGCGCCTGAGGAGAAGAAAGGGAAGGAACCGGAGCGCGACAAGCTGCCGCCCATCGTGTCGGCGGGCGCCAGCGCGAGCGCGGTAGGTGGCAGCCGGGGGTCGCTGGGCGCCCCGACGGCGGGCGTCGGCAGGGCGGGCGAGGGGCGCCCGGAGGCCGCCCGGGGAGATGCGCCCGCCCGGGCCTCGCTTCCTCGGGCCGAGATCAGAGTTGTGGCTCGTGGGCAGCCGCGGCCACTTCGCGAGCTGCACCTTCCCCCCTCGGGAGATGGTGGGGTGGCCGGGGCCGCTGGCTGTGTTCGGTGATTTTCTGCTTTGAAGGGGCCCCTGCTTTGCCGAAGGAAATTTCTAGCATCTTGGAACGGGCATTATCTGTTGGATGAGGCTAAGGTGTCAGGCAGGCGCGAGTGGGTTTCCGCGGAGCTGCCCGCCTGCCTGGGGCGCCGAGATGTCCCCGTTCTCTTCGCGTTTCTTTCCCTTCCCGGTTCGGGTGGAACAGGCTCCGCGGCGAGTTTCCACTTGATCATGACCTTTCGGCGCTGTCAGGGTGGTGGGAGGTAGATGCCTCGGTGATGGTTTGCTTTTTCTTATGGTACAGGCATGTGACGTAAGGTGGAGAGGCTTTTTTAACCTTTTATTCAAACTCAAGTACTCTAAGCTTGACAGGAATGGTTTCCCAGCTGGGTTTTCTTAAGGATTATTTGGAGAGCGCTCAGGCTTCAAACTACATGTTGCCAGATGATGTAATGGGACACCCCCCCCCCCCTTCCTTATTTTTACTGGTGGTTATGACTTTGGTTACTTTGGAGCACCAAAAAAAATATTTTTCTGATTTTTGAGATTTTTATTTGACATACTATTGAAATACTTTTTGAAAGTTCGCTTTGGTACATTTAAAGACCATGACTTGTCAGGCAGCTGTGCGTGACAAAATAGTAAAAGTTTAGAGAACATGATACATTTTCTTAATTCCTGCTTGCAATTCATTACTTAAAACCTCCCTCTTAAATGACTAAGAACTTACTAAAATAGCTCGCTCATCTTCAAAGTATGAGTATTAGGAATAATGTTTCGATTCGGTAGGTCTTTCAAAAATGTCTAAGGACTGTGATAACTGGAAATTGTTAGAATAAGCTCTTTAGATTAAATCAGGGCAGCAAAGTGTGGACAGTAATAAAATGACACACATTTTTAAATATGGCTATGATTGATTGGTGAAATGGAGTTTGAAGTTAGCAATTTCTTTGGGAAACGCTTTGAAGGAATTTGTCTCCCAACTGCTTGCAGACCCGCTTCCTGTTGTTCGTACCCTAGGTTTTTAGAGCTTTTCTAGGAAGTTCTTAACTTGCAAATAGGTAGCGTTTCAACAGCTCTTTTCTAAGTCAGTGTTTAAAACAGTGAATGCATTACTTGTAGAAACGGTTACATGGATGGGGTCAGGTCCTCTAGTGAACACCCTCCCCAAAACATATTTATCTCAGTGTAACTGAAAAATTGAAGGTTTGGAATAAAAATTTGTAGAAATTGTTACAGTGTGGACACACATCTAAAGACTGTTATCTGAAACCCTTGGGGCTTTGGAATTCAGAGTTTTTCAGATTTTAGAAAGCTAATTTGGTATACTTATATATATATATAATGCCAACAGTGGGGTCCTGGCTATTTTCCCATAATCAAGCCTGTTAATAGCTCTGCAGTGAAATGTGTGTATGTTCACTCAAAATGAGGTGAAGTCAAACCATAAGTAGCTTCATATCAGTTCAGACCAGGTTGGATCGTCAGAGTTCAAGTCAGGTACCTGTTTTGTCGCCGAATAAGTTGCAAAAACCTTTCAATTTTAAGAGCTTACAGGGTTTTGGAATTGTGAATTAAGGATTATGCACTTCTGCTACTAGTCAAACAGAAGAATAGAGTTCAAGAAATTTTTTTAAATCTTGAATTAAACCTTCAAAGGCATAGGTTAAATTAGAAGAGGATGAGGATGAATAGAAAGATGTAAGATTCTGAAGGCAATTTCTGGTTCCTTACAGAGTCTTTTAGGATTGATAGCGTTGTTTTTATTTTAATGACAGTTTTTTTAAAAAAATGACGTTCAGAATTTATGGCTCTTTGAATTCACTGAGGTTTGTCTTTAGCACTGTTTTGGGTCAGGACAGGAGGGAAAAGGACTTTTTCTCAGGTTTTGCAGTAAGAGAAGAGTAAGGGGAAGATGAGGAACTTATTGGTGGGGTGTGTGTGTGTGTGTGTGCGTGTTTGTGTGTGTGTGTGTTTGTCAGAGAGAATTTCCAGAGCTGAAATTCCCACCTATGGCAATAAAAAGCTTAAGTCAAGAAAATGTGTGCTTGGGCCTCCAGAGGGCAAGAATGCCAGGAGAGCTGGGATGATGACTGAGTTTACCAGTGGGTGGGGAAGGCCTTCGTGTGGGAGGCAGGGAATGACAGCTTGTGGCCTGTTTGGTGGATTAAATAGAACTTCTGGAGGTTTGCTTAGGAACCTAATTGCCATCAGCAACTTTTTTCTTTGCGCCTTTGTAGTGATTCTTCCTTTTTGCCCCAGGTTAGTAGCTCTGTCTATGTCGATTGAGTTTATGGCTCAATTCGTGTAGCCCTACAGTACTAGCTTTTTCCAAGAATCATTCTATCACGTTTTTATGACAGTATGGAAATAATTTACAGTGACAGCTCCCTAAAATAAGTAGAAGGCCAGATTAGGATGACCTTAACTAAACTTGAAGACTTGGGACTATATCCCAGAAGTTTAAAGAGGTGCAGGGGTGGGACAGAGCGTGCTGGAAAGTGCAGCCCTGGAGTGATTGATCCTAAGACCAGCTAAGTGTGCAGGAAGTCCATTCTAGTCTGGAAGTCCTAACACAATGGTCTCAAACATGACTGACCACAGAGTTACCTTGGTAGCGTGTTAAAGTCCTGAGTCCAAGATTTCACCCTAGAGCTCCAGTTGTCAGCCTTTGACACACAGTAGAATCAACTGGTGGACTTTTAAAGCCTTCATTGTCCAGGCCCAAATGCAGGCCAGTTAAATTAATTTCTGGGGATGGGGCTCAGGCATCTTTTTAAAAAATTTCCAAGTGTAGCTAAGATTGAAAATTAATGCTTTGTGTACTGAATCAGAAGCTCCATGGAATCTGTATTTTAACTACACTGCCCCAAGTCTCCTTGGTTTATGGAGCACCATTTGAAATGGACTGGTGAAGGGTATGGATAGTGAATGAGGCACAGCAGAAATGGGGTGGGGAAGTGGAGAGAAATGGCAGTCAAAGTGGTTCTAGGTAGAGATGCTCATGAGGCTCAAGATAGAGCCCTCAGAGGACTATCGTTGTTGGGTGGGGGATGGGGGAGGTTGGCCCTGCTGCTGTGGAGAGGTGATGCAAGACCACAGAATTGAGGAGAATAAAGAATTTGAAGTAGTGTATGGGTATGAAGGGCTGATGATGTCAATATTGCATTTACTGAAGTTGATGGATTGGAGTGGAGGAGGATATTGTAAATTAGTTGCTGATGTAATAGGGAAGTTAGAAAAAATTGGTGAATGGGGAAGGAGAAAATGGTCAAGGAGGGGCAAAAATAACCATGGCAAGTGAGGGTGAGTTTGACTGTCTACTTAATATTTAAGTCAGATGAACAGGAAAAAAAGAGGTTCTCCACGGGAAAGGGTGGCAAGGAATGAAGTGGTTTTGAGAAAGAGCTAGATTTTACTTAAGTCAGGGAAGTGAAGGAAATCAATTTAGGATTTTAAAGGGAAGTTTGCCCACAGTGAAGGCCCGAAGACTTGTCCAGTAGGTGGAAGGTCAGGGGAAGAGTTTGAGGGAGAGCATAAGGTATGTGGAGAGGATTTGATAGGAAATCAGTACTAACAAGAATAAGTTTGTATGCGTTGTGTCAGGTATGTATAAATGGGCTTGCTGGAGCTGCTGGGCTAAAATATAACTACTAATTATTGAATATCTATTATGTTTAGTTTTGCACTAGATACTACAGAAAACACAAAGACAAGGTTAAAAAAAAGGTCCCTGCCTCGGTAGGCAGGGCTAACACGTGAAAATACAACAAAGCAAAGCATTATGTAAAAGGCACAGTGAGCCATAGAAACAGTTTATAGGAGATCAGAGAAAGGAAATCAGTGTGTGCAGAACTGTGAAGAAAGGCCTTGAAGTAAGCCTTGAAGTAAAGGTAATTATTTAAGCTGGCTGGCCATTGAAGGATGATAGGATTTGGATGGGCAAAAGAAAGCGGGAAAGTAATCCAGTGGGGAAAACAACATGAACAGGCTTAAAGGAGAGAATTAGAGAGTAATAGGGCGAGCCCAATGGAAGCCTGCTGGGAACTTGTGGGAGGTGATTGCATGAGGGCTGGAGCCACATCACTAGGCAGAGAGGCATGGACATTTTTTTCTGTGGTTAGTGGGAAGCCATTGGAGTTTCTTAAATAGAGGAGCGACATAATGAAGTCAGTGGTAGTGATTAGAGGTAGTTAGACTGGAGGAGGGAGGAGGAGGAGCAGGGCGAAGGAAGAAGCTTTGTAGTTCTTACGTGTGATGATGGCGCATCCACTAGGGTGGCGGCCATGCGGTAACTTGTAAGGGATGGAAGGGTCCACACTATGTGGAAACTAAGTAGATAACAGAAATGAAAGAGGAGGAAGATTAGTAAAGAAAAAGGATTCTGAAGTTTCCAGATGAGTTCTCTCAGAGAAAAATATTTACATAAAACACTCCAGTCAACAGCATTCCAAATAAATATGTGTATTGTGAACTTACAAAAACTCTGCCTACCTAGGTGTTTGGAACAATCTTATACATGGAAAATTTTTGTCCATTATGTACTAAATAGAAGGTGAGATGGGAAAGAACAAAGGCTATGGGGGCAAAGGCATTTTAAACAATTTAATAAACCATAGATACTACAAAAATGCATTACATATGTATATGTGTAATACATATAAGTAATATAAAAGCTACTGTTTGAGTACCTACTCTGTGCTAAGCATTTTCCCTGTCTCTCTCATTTAGTCAGTCAATGCAACCAAAAACAGTAACACAACACTTGCTGTGATTGTGAGGAAGATATTGTTCCCATTTCACAGGAAGAATCTGAGAGTCAGAGAGGTTATATGTACCTTATATGATAGTAAGGGGCAGAGCTTCTTTTAAAATTGAGATGTTTCTGACTAAAATACTCATGCTCTTTCTCCTATTCCATATACTCTGTATCCGTGGTCAGAGGCCATGTGGTTCAAAGAACCTGCACCTATAGAAATATTTCTTATTTTAGAAAAGAGGATGTGGTCCAGTGACAAATTTGTTCAAAATTTTGTTGCCAGAGGTAGAACTATTATGGGAGAGAAAGATATGTTCTAGGATATCTGATAGTTTCAGTTTTAATATGGTATGAGTGTATCATTAAATTCTATGTAAAGTAAAGCAATCTCATTAAAGAAAAAGAATCTGAGTCTTAAGACATAAAAAGGGAGGGCTGTAAGCTATATCAATACATATCCAAGGTGTGTCTAATTTTGAGTGGGTGTAAAGTCTGTCAACTTTTTTTTTTTTTAAATGCAAAGCCATAGTGTAGTTGCCTGCTTATTCTCCTGTTCATAGTTAATTCAGGATGGTAGGACACAAATAATTTGACTGTATTTAACAATTGGAGAAAAGTGGTCATTAGAAGTTGTGAACCAGGGAACCTCCAAAATTGTTAAATACAATACTGCTTTGCTATTTGTAGCTCCCTGTCTATAAAATGGGGAAAATTATAATAGAACCTGCCTCATAGGGTAGATAAGAAGACTTATCTAATAAATTAATTAACACACATAAAGCGTTTAGAAAAAAGCCTTGACAAAGAAAGCACTCAATAAGTGTTAGATGATATCATGATTATTAGCAAACCACCCTCTACAGCGGAAAGCTGTTTGTAAATCAGCCAGCCCTTTCTACTCTTGTTCTTTGGCTTGGGTGCTTTCCTTCACAGCCTTCTCTATCAAGCCTCAGACCCTGTACATACTGCCTTTATCAGCCCATCTCCCTTCTCCTCCCCTACCCTCTCCCTGTCTCTCCTTCCGTCTCCCTGTCTCT
>NC_060268.1:148190226-148456185 GCF_021613505.1 Equus quagga
ATAGTGATCCTTCTTCTAAAAGTGTTTGAGTACATCAAGCAACTTTCCAAAGAAAGAGGTGTTTTCTTTCTTTATTCTGAATCCTTTTCCCTTACTCTCCAATTTAAGAAGTCTTTTCTAAAAGCATCTCCTCCAGGTAGGTGCTGAATGGCTAGGAGAGCAGAACCATTGATTGGGGCAACTGTGAATGGCTTACTTGGGGGAGGACAATA
Organism: Equus quagga; assembly: GCF_021613505.1. Lineage (NCBI taxonomy): Eukaryota > Metazoa > Chordata > Mammalia > Perissodactyla > Equidae > Equus > Equus quagga. The sequence continues at coordinate 148,190,439 of NC_060268.1, forward strand.
TGATCAACAATGCCCAGGCAGTGATAAGGAAGACTCAAGTTAGGACGTAGTCACAACAGGTTTGGTCTTTCCCTGCTTGAAATTTTTCCTCTTGGCTTCTGCAATGCTGCTCTCTCTTAGTTTTATTTCCCAGTCTCCTTTTCTCATAGCATGATGTATTCAGCAAATATCAACAAATTGCTATGTGCCACACAGTGCGAAGGACACTGGGGAAGTAATGATGAACTAAGATAGACATGGATGGCTCCTGCCCTTTATGGAACTTAAGAGTCCAGGAGATAAGTAAACAGTAATTACAAATTTTAATAGGTGCCAGAGGATACTGCTATGAACAACAAAGACAAAAATCTCTGTTTTTCTGGAGCTTGCATTCTAGTGGAGGAGTCGGGGGAGACCAAATAAATAGAATGTTAAGATAGGAAATAATGTAGGTGGGCAGAATGGACTGCTTTAGATAGGATGATCAGAGATGGCCTCCTTAAAGTGGTAATATTTAAACAGATTAGACAGTGAGTAGAAGCGAGGGATGCAAAGAGCAGGGGAGGTGCAGTTCACGCAGAAGGGCAGCATATACTAAGTCCTTGAAGTAATTCTGGCATACTTGATGAGCTGAAAGAAAGTTGAATCATAGTTCAGAAAGGAAGAGTGGTATGAAATGAAGTTAGAGAAGTAGGTAAGGGCCAGTTCGGGCAGCAGGCCTTGTAGGCCACAGTAGGGTGATTGAATTTTATTCTAAGAGCATCAGTGGGAAGCCAATTAAGTATTTTAAAAGAGTGATATGATATGGTTGTTTTTAAAAGGTCACCAGAGAAAGAAGTAGAAATCAGAGGCCCAATTAGGAGCCCGTTGCAGTAGTTCAGGTTGGAAACAGTGGCGGTTGGGTTAGGGCAGTTGTCAGTGGAAATGGGGAACATGTTGAGTTTGGGATGCCTTTGAAACATTCAGGTGAAAAGTCGAGACTGGAGATTTAAATCTGGGGGTTGTGTATCTGGTAATATTTAAAGCCATAGGAGTAGACGAGATCATCTAAGAAGGGAAAATAGGGTAAAGAAGTGAGTCTTGAATCCCAGCATTTAGAAATTGGGTGGAGGAAGCAGGAAGCTCTCAGAGAGAGAGGACATGTCCAGAGTTTGAACTCCCATCTTCTGTCACAAACCTATTTCATCTGCAGCTTTCCACATCAGAATTGATGCCAACTGCACCCTTCCATTTCTCAGTCCAAAAGCCTTGAGGTCATCCATGACTCCTCCTGCCCTCGCCCTTGCCCTTTCTCACCTTCTTACCCGTACCCTCACCCTACCTTCAGTCCATGAGGAAACTATGCTGGCTCTACCTTCAGAGTATCCAGAATTTGCCACTCATTACTCTGACAAGTTTCACCAGATTATGGTCCAAACCACCATAATCTCTTATCTCCTTCTGTCTTTAACCCCCTACAGTCTAGTCTCAACAGCCAGAGGGTATTTTTCAGTTATAAGTCATCATGTAACTTATCAACTCAGAACCCTGCAGTGACTCTCCATTTTCCTAAGTAAAAAAGCCAAAGTTCTTATGGTGGTCTCAAAGCCTCTCTGTCTGGCCCTCATTGCTTCTAACCTCATCTCCTACTATGCTAACCCTTTCTCACTCGGCTCCAGTCACTCTGGCCTCCTTACTGTTGGCCAGTAAGGCTAACTCCCTCTCTTTCAAGTCTTTGATCAAAAGTCACCATCTCAACAAGACCTTTGGTGACCTCCCTATTCAACTTTATATACCCTCATACACACTCTGATTACTCCTTATTCTGCTGTTTTTCTAGTTACCTTCTAACATACTTTTTGCATTTGTTGCACATCTCCCCCACCTCCATGGAATAGAAGTTCCTCAAAGGCAGGGATTTGGTCTGTTTTGTTCACTGGTATGTCTGAGGCACCCAGAAAAGCATCTGTCACATAGTGGATATTCCCTGATCATTTGTTAAATGAATGGATGACAGGAGGAAAACCAGGATAGTGTGATGTCATAGAAACTTTGGAGAGGAAGTTTCAGGAAGGAAGGAGTAGTCAGTTGTCAGATGTTTCTGAGAGGTCTACGAAAATGAGGACAGACACGCATCCTCTGGATTTGGCAACGTGGAGATTTTGAGTTACCCTCGTGAAAGCAGTCGTAAGGAAGAAGCAGATGCCAGAATTTGAATTTGAGAGAAGAGTGAATGGAAGATAGAGCATTGGTGACAATCCTTTGAGATTTGGTTATGCGGGGGAACAGAAAAATGAAAATATGAATATTGGGAGAATATTTTTTATAAAATGAAAGATATTAGAACATGTTTACATACTGTTAGGAATGATCAAGTAGAGAGGGAGAGATTGATGGGGGTAGGAAAAGAACAAAGACCTTAAGAAGATGAGAAAGGACTACAATGCAAGGTGAGAAGGGATTGAAATTTGATGGAAAGTACATTTCTTCAACAAAACAGGTGGAAAACTAGTGCTCTCTAGTCTACTTCATTCATTTTCCTGCATGGCTTCCAATACCATCTTTATCGTTTCCTGAGTTCATGATCCACACAACCTTCTACTTACTGGACATCTGTTCCACAAGCACCTCAAACTAAGCATTTCCAAAAACAAATCGTCTTATCCAACAAAACCTGTTTTATTTTGTATCTCTGAGATCTTATAGTCACCCCATTCCTTCTCTCCTTTCCTCAAATTGAAGTCACCAAATGTTGTCAATTTTCTCTCCTAACTGTCTTTAGTTACTTCCAACAACACTATGTGCAGTAGCAAAAGATTAGAAACAACATAACCATCCATGAGAAAGGAACTAATTAAATTATGCTACTTCTGACCAAGAAAATACATACTGATAGGAATTGATTTCTAGGATAGTATTAGATTTTTTTCCTTTTTTTTTTTTTTTTTGCTTGAGGAAGATTAACCCTGAGCTAACATCTGTGCCAGTCTTCCTCCACTTTTTACATGGGTTGCTGCCACAGCATAGCTGACCAGTGATTTAGCTCCATGCCTGGGATCCAAACCCGCAAACCCGGGCTGCCAAAGCAGAGCGCACTGCACTTAACCACTATGCCACGGGGCCAGCCCCCAGATTTTTTCAAAGGAAGATGCAGAACAGTTGTTTTTTTGAAAAATATTAGTAGGTATTTGTTTGTCCTTCAGTGACCGCTGATTTGTTGTAGAGGTATTTTTCATACTGTTTCTGAGAGGTAACTCAGGAATACAGGATAATTTCCTTGGGGTCTTTGTGATCAGAAGAAGGAGGATTCAACCTAAATAGTTTTATTTTATTGAATTGAGTTCACTTAATTTGCAACTTTTTAAGTGACATGTACCCAGGCACTGGGTATTTTTGCAGTGAACATGACATATATTGGAATTTTATGTAAGATTTCATTAGGAAATGCTAAGTTGAAAAGATAAATGTATCCCCATGTTCATTGCAGCATTATTTACAATAGCCAAGACGTGGAAGCAACCTAAGTGTCCATTAATGGATGAATGGATAAAAAAAAAATGTGGTATATGTACACAATGGAGTTTTATTCAGACATAAAAAAGAATGAAATCTTACCATTTGCAGCAACACGAGGGGACTTTGAGGGCATTATGCTAGGAGAAGTCAGTCAGAGAAAGACAAATACTATGTGATCTCACTGTGGAATCTTGGGGGCGGGGGGAACAAAACTGAACTCACAGATACAGAGAACAGATTGGTGGTTGCCAGAGGAGTGGGGGGAGGGGATGGGTGAAATGAGTGAAGGTGGTCAAAAGGTACAAACTTCCAGTTATAAAATAAATAAGTCCTGGGAATGTAATGTACAGCATGGTCATTTATTTATTTATAACTTTATTATATAGTTAATAAAATTGCGTTGTATATTTTAAAGTTGCTGAGGATAGATCTTAAAAGTTCTCATCACAAGAAACAAACATTTGTAACTGTAGTGATGGCTGTTAACTAGACTTATTGTGATCATTTTACCATGTATACAAATAGTAAATTATGTTGTACACCTGAAACTAATATAATGTTATATGTCAGTTATATCTCAGTTTAAAAAAAAGAAAACTTCATTAAAATTCTGCTGCCTGAAAACAGTTTGGTAAACACTAGTCTATAGGACAAAGCCCAGATGCCACCTTAGCGTGACATATAAGGTTCTTCCTCATCTGGCATCTACCTACTTGGGCATTCTGTGTCCTGGCTATTATGAATGATTTGCTCTTGCATGCTTCCGTGCCTCTGTACATTGTGTTTCTTCTGCTTGAACCGCAGTACTCTTCTCTTGCTCAGCTCCTCCTCATCTCTCCTCATTTTTCTAATGATCCTTCAATGTTTCTGTAAGCCTTCAGCTCAGATGTTTTTGCTGGAATCTCCTCTGGGATAGACCTTCCTATTCTCGGCTTTCCCCTAATTTAAGTATTCCCTTCTTGGAGCTCTAGTAGTGTTTTATATATACTTCTATTATGACAATTACATTGTATTGAAATTATTGGTTCTTATTGTTTCTACACATCTTAAATTATAAGCTCTTTGAGAATAGAGAGAATCCAAGATAGAAAGATACTCATCTTTGTGCCTAGAGCCTAGCTATATTGAAACAAAACAAACTAATAAAGAATCTGGTTAATCTCTTCAACCATATAACTCTTCCGACAGCTGCAGCCAGGCCCACCCAGGCACACTGCTTGGAAAGATTGTACCATTGCTTTCTCGTTCATCTCCCACTCTGGTCTTTTTAGGACTATGTTCAGACTTGGTGGTTTTAAGACTATTCTGGTAAAATTTCAGATGAGTGAAAAGGTCTTTTCTGTCTCTCCCGACACACATATGTACTTCCCAGTCTGCTTTAACATATTTGCCTGAAATCCTTTTCATGTTACAATTAGCTGTAAAAAAGTTTTAAGTGCTATTATATGGGGATGATAAGAGATCAAAACTCATTGGTACCAAATCTGTAAACGACTATAACTGTGTTGTCAGCCTTTTTTGATTTGTTTGATATGGGGGCAATTGCAGAAGAACTGTGGGACATGGGTTTCTAAGGGAGGCCTCCTACCTAGAAGGAAGTTGCCTGTGTTGTGCAAATGGCAAAGTAGGGGCTCCTTTGATGACACTTGATGTCACACTTTACCTAGGATCACCTCTGTCTTTCCTATATAAATAAATATAAACTGTAAGCAGATCTTTTTTGTTGCTATCTGAGTCTCCCAGTTTAGTGGAAACATTTTATGAGATAGATGTGGGAAAGGAATTCTAGCAAGAGTTAGTTATATACTTTGAACATCTGAGAATGTATGCACCCTAAATCTGCACGAAATATTCTGTATTTGCAATTAGAAGTGCTATTTTAGAGTGGGTAATGTTTGAACTTTGGACTTGCAGTCACCTTTTTCATAACCTTTATCTGAAGTTAGTACTACCTAAGGTGTTAGCGAGACCCTTTGGCTTTCTCATTAAGATTAGTTAGTGGTATATTTCAGACTACCTTTTCATCAATGAATTCTTGAATTGTTGACTCTGTTATTATTTTCCATCCAAAAACATTTTAGCGTGATTTGTACTTATTAATTCTAATTTGATATATTTTCTTTGAAGAACTTAAATGTGGATAACTTGTGTTCTTCTAGGTTTTGGGCGAAAAGATGTAGTTGAATACTTGCTTCAGAATGGTGCAAACGTCCAAGCACGTGATGATGGGGGGCTTATTCCTCTTCACAACGCATGCTCTTTTGGTCATGCTGAAGTAGTCAATCTCCTTTTGCGACATGGTGCAGACCCAAATGCTCGTGATAATTGGAATTATACTCCTCTCCATGAAGCTGCAATTAAAGGAAAGATTGATGTTTGCATCGGTAAGACTATTTACTTTCTAGAATTTTCCTGAAGTGGTTTGTAGGTATTCTGGGTCTCAATTGAAATTCTGCCAGGCTGAATTTAAATATGTAAGAACACTTCATGATTTAATCTTACCACTATTTTCTGAGTGGTTTTTTTGTGTATGGTACTGAATTTAACTTCTTTGGAAAATAGAGTCCAAAATTCTTGTTCTCTAGAAATTTGGATTCTCTTGGGAGATAAGGAAGACAAAGAACCATATAAAGGCATGGTGGAAGTGAACAGGGAGTGTTAGAGGGTAAAGAGTGCAGTAACTTGGATGGAGTCAAGTCATTCCTTCCCAGAGCCTTTCCAGAAAGTAGTAGGAGAAGGGTTGAAAAGGTAGTTTGGGACTTCTTTATAAAGAGCTCTGAATTCCAGATTTAGGAGCTTGATAATATTATTTGTGGAATCATTGAAGACTTTTAAGGAAGACAATACTGTGAGATGTTTTAGAAAGAGTGACCTGGTAGGCGGCTGAGTAGAACGGATGACATCAGGGAGACTAGCTAGGAAGCCATAGAATAACCAGGATGAGAAATAATGAGGGCGTGAACCAGGATTGTTGTAGGAGAATAAACTTGGCAGGATAGGTAAAGAAGCATTTAAAGGAAAAGTTACCAGCCATTTAGAATACTTTAAACAAATGAGATAGGATTTGCCTGACAGATTGATCACTGACAGAAAATTATATGTGAGAAGGCTGCTTATTTGAGAGTTTTCATTAACCTGGTATTGACTTTTCTGAGCCTCAGAGAGTCAGGAATTTTGGACTCTGCTACCTTAGCTCTGTTTCCTAATGCAAAACAGATAGTTGCAATCCCTGAGACAGACAGAAAGTCAGTTCTCTACACTAGGAAAAGTCCAAGGGCTCTATGCTGGACTTAAGTTGTTCTCCTCTCACCCCAAAATCAAATCACTATTTATACCAAAGTCACCACTTAGTTTAAATTAGGTAATTTATAAAGATACAGAACTGATTAACTAGTAACCTCTGCCCAATTCTCCTTTCCTGTTTGTTATCTTAAATTGCTACTTCCCTCTGCTCATAATCCTTTTCTGGTACCTGAGTCTCAGACATATAAATAATTAGCTTTAATAATGTAGAGTTTTCCATATATAGTCATAGATCTGTACTGTCCAAAATGATAGCTGAGGACTTGTAATCTGGCTAGTATGAATTGAGATGTACTATAAGGGGAAAATACATGCCAGATTTCAAAGACAGTGCAAAAAAAAGGAATGCAAAATATCTCGGTTTTATATTAATTACAATAAAAACGTAAATATTGAAATAATATTTTGGGTATATTAGGTTAAATAAAATGTAAAATTTTATCTTTTTTTAATGTAGCTACTAGAAAATATTAAATTACATATGTGGCTCACATTTATAGTTCACATTTTATTTCTGTTGGATAGCACTTTACAGATAGAAGTAGAGTGGAGTGAATATTAACCCTATCAAAGAACAGGAACTGGGCTTCCGTTTCTGCTTGTAGTTACCTGTCTTTCCCCAGCTCCTTATTTATAGACTGTGCTGAAGTATCTTCATATAACAAATAATACAGAGCATAGCACAAGTCTTCTCTTTTTATGTGCCTCTGGTTGTAATGTAGCAGTTTTGATTTGGGATTGTTACTCTACAGAGAGTATTTTTCTTTTATTTTTTCAAAGAATTTACCTGTGTGATTTTTTTTTTTTAATCCCACAGATCCCTATTCCTGGACTATCCATAGCTTTAGAAATTTCATTTCTGTTATAATAGAACAATCTTTCTAACATGCAGTGTTCATTTGGAATGAGAAAAATGAGCTTTCAAGCAAACTTGCCTTTTATTTCCTTACACACTCTTATCTATCCTTAGTCACTTATCGGCAAAGGAAAATCTGACATTGAGCTTAGGGCACATTTATTTAATGTATCTAATACATTAAATAATGAAATATTTTAGGGGCTGGCCCCGTGGCCGAGCGGTTAAGTTCGCGCGCTCCGCTGCAGGTGGCCCAGTGTTTCGTTGGTTCGAATCCTGGGCGCGGACATGGCACTGCTCGTCAAACCACGCTGAGGCAGCATCCCACATGCCACAACTAGAAGGACCCACAACGAAGAATATACAACTATGTACCAGGGGGCTTTGGGGAGAAAAAGGAAAAAAATAAAATCTTTAAAAAAAAATTTAAAAAAAATAATGAAATATTTTATATATTCTTATCCTTTAAATATAAAATTTACTATCAGGATATGAAAGGTCTTTAAATAACTTTGAAACTTCTGGACCAGAGTTTTTGAGAAAATGATTTACTAAAGTCAAATTGCCATGATTATCATTTTGAAAAGTAGTGTTGCTATTTTGCAGTGCTCTTACAGCATGGAGCTGAGCCAACCATCCGAAATACAGATGGAAGGACAGCATTGGATTTAGCAGACCCGTCTGCCAAGGCAGTGCTGACTGGTAAGTCTGTGTGCTCTTTGGGTATTCCAGGAAGAGTTTAAGAATGAGCTTGCTGGGTAGATAGTTGGCTTCCTGCGGTTAGTGATCTCAACTAGATTTTTAAAATAGTGTCAGTTCAGTTACTATTCTTTTCTACATCTGGACAGTTGGTATTTGATTCTTGTCTAAGAAAGGTAAAGCTTTTTTTCTTTTCTTTTTAAATTGGTGTTTAAATTTATGATTCCTGCCTTACTGGGAGCAGAGGTGATAGTTAATTGTGTGTTACTATCATGTTTTCAGGATATTTTAAAAATTTTCCTGCATTTTCCAGATAACTTACGTTTACCCTATGTACTATTCTTTTTTTTTTTAATGTATTTTAATCTCTCTTTTTTTTTTTTTTTAAATGAAACCTTTTCGAAGAGCTGTAACTGATCTTGCTTTTCCAAAGTGAGGATTCTGGGCATACCAATTTCAGTACTGTGAAGTGTGTCAGTTATTGTGCTCTACTATAACATGGTCATGTCCTTGGAATCTATTAAGATGTATAAGGCTGTAGTCTCTAGGTTCAAATTAAACTGCTAAGCTTTTTTGAGTGGTAGTAGCTACTTCACATGTTTTCAGCCTCATCAAAGTGTTTCCTCTTAAGCAGTCCTCTGCCATGTTGTTTTCTGGATTCTTATCTACTGTGTGATCACCATTAGAACCATGTCTAATCTAATAGGAAAAAGCCTGAAGGGTTCTGCATGAGCTTTTGTGCTTGGACTTTGTGATATTTCTTCTGGTATTACTGAGAAAATTTAAAAGAGTTGTAGAAAAGTGAGCACTTATTGTAGCTATCAGTTCAGTGTTTATTTCCTCCTTCACTATTCCATGCTACTCCTTGCTTTTTATCATTTTTAAAAATCTTGAGGATTAAAAGAAGCCTTTGGACTAGGAATCAGTACACAATTCGTATTGTGGGCAGCAGTTTGATTTAATTTCAGCAAGTGAATAAACGCTATCAGTTAGGTTGAATTATGTTAATTTAAATTATGTTGATTTTAAAGTTTTGTTTATATTCATTTGTAAATATAAAAGCTATGGGCATAAAGGGTTTATATTTAATCCTGTTTTTATGTGTATATATTTATAAAGTATTATAATAAAAACAATTTTAGTGTTAAAAAATCTTCCAGATTCATAAAAATGTTAATGATTATATTCAATTGGTGATGGTATAGATTATCTTTTTTTTTTTTTTTAAAGATTTTATTTTTTCATTTTTCTCCCCAAAGCCCCCCGTACATAGTTGTATATTCTTCGTTGTGGGTCCTTCTAGTTGTGGCATGTGGGACGCTGCCTCAGCGTGGTCTGATGAGCAGTGCCATGTCCACGCCCAGGATTCGAACCAACGAAACACTGGGCCGCCTGCAGCGGAGCACGCGAACTTAACCACTCGGCCACGGGGCCAGCCCCCGGTATAGATTATCTTTTGTCATTTTTGTACTGTTGGTATGTTGGATTTTGCTTTCTTTTGAATTGAAGTTGTGGATTATTTTGTCTGTTATACAAATAACATACTGGTTTCAGGAAATTTGAAGAATAGAAAAGGAAAAGCTTATCTATAACCTACCACCTAAGACAAACTTTGTTAAGAATTTTGGTATATTTCCGTCTTGGCTTTTCTTTTTCTGTGCCTATTGTTTTCATACAGTTGTGGTCACACTGCATTATATAACATTGAATTATTTTTTTTCACTTTCAGCACAAAGGTATCTCATGTTCTTCATATAAGTATTTTTAAACTGTACAATATTCTGTTGATTAACCATTTTCCACTTATTGGAAATTTATTTCCAGATTTTTCTACTTTAAATAGAGTTTAGTGAGCATCTTTATGCATAAAACTGTCATTACTTTTGTAATTAAATTTTTAAAATTTATGCTCATTTTTTTTTCTAATTCACAGGTGAATATAAGAAAGATGAACTCTTGGAAAGTGCCAGGTGTGTACTAGTGTTATAAATATGTACCATGAATACTTCACCTTTTTTTATTTTAACAATAGGCAAACTTTAAAAGAGAATTAAATTTTTTTAATGCTCGCATACATGAATCCATATAGGATCTGATAAAGAATACAAATTGCTAATACATTTTTTTGTGTGCTAGGAGTGGCAATGAGGAAAAAATGATGGCTCTACTTACACCATTAAATGTCAACTGCCATGCAAGTGACGGCAGAAAGGTACTTTTCTTTTGCAACTAAGTTTGTGTTCCTCTCCAGGTAACATGAAAATGTGTTTATCTTACTGTAAATTAAAACTTTTGACAAGAGTACTGATATTTTCTCTTAAGCAGTAATTTGGATTAATTCTTAAACTTAGTAAAACCTTACTGATAATAAACGTTTAGTTGTTTGCTTCCCATTTGCAATAATGAACTTAGAAACTTTTATACTATGTCTTTGGTATATATGTTGGATTTTGAAAAACAAAATTGATAACTATTTATTTAGACAATGAAGTTATAAAGTTTTTTCTGGATTTCTGATTTCATATTTGGATTTTTACCTTTTTCACGCTTTTTTTTTAGCCATTATTTGAATTTCATTAATTTGTCTGATTAATATTTCAGTCAACTCCATTGCATTTAGCAGCAGGATACAACAGAGTAAAGATTGTGCAGCTGTTATTGCAACATGGAGCCGATGTCCATGCTAAAGATAAAGGGTTAGTAAGCATTTGAACAAAAATGAGGATTTCTTAAATATTACTGTCCTTATATAATAACTCCTGTAACCTTATAACAATCATATTTCTTATGAAGCAGCATACATATTCATCAGGCTTTTACAAGATGCAGATTGCTCTGAGGACACAGGAAATTATAAAACCTTAAGGCTACCACTCAAAGGGCATACACTACATGTTGGGGGCATGAAAAGATACCTAACAATGCAAGTTCCCTACTAAGTATGAGGTGATAAATAGAGATAATAGTACAGGATTTCCCAGGAGGAAACTTGGTGATGGCAGTAGTAGTTGGGATATCCTCCAGGAGGAGGTGCTACTTGACCTGGACTCAGTTCAAGAGAGCAGACAATTTAGGAAACATCACTCTGTGCAAACGAATTGGTGTGAGAGGAGGTGCTGCAGCAGATATTACAGCATATTTAAGGAACAATGACTAGGCCAGCTTGGCTGAAGCAGATGATTCGCATAGGGGAGAAATGAAGGTTAGGGTTGGAAAAATAGGTAAGAACCAGATTTTAGAGGACTTGGTATTCTAGCCTAAGGAATTCAAATTTTGTTCTGTGAGCCACGATAGCCATTGAAGGATCTTAAGCAAGAGGAGTGATTCTGCTAAAAGAGGAGTTTTAGAATACGCATTCTGAAAGCAATGTGTAGGGTAGCTTGGAGAGGGAGACTAGAAGCAAAAAGACCACTTAGAAGAGTGAGCATTGTAGAGGTTCAGGCATATTGAGGCTCTATAATAGTGGTGGCAGAGGAAGTAGAAAAGAAGACAGATGCAAGAGATACTACGATGTAAGACTGAATAAGATTTGTTAAATATTTGCATGTGATGAGAAAGAAAGGAATGAAAAGATTATTATATTTTAAATTCTGAAGCTAAATGAATGAGACCTAATGACACACATACTGAAATCCAAGGGGGAAAATTATTTTGGGAGGAAACATTGAGTTCACTTTTGGAACTCTTGGTTTTATGAGATGATGATGGAAACTCATGTGGACGTAGCTAATAGACAGTTGGAAATGAAATTGGTGCACAGTTAAGTAGGAAATCGTATAATCAAGAATGGTGAGGAGAGCCATGAGCCTTTAAAGAGAGGACAGATGGAACTAAAGATTAAGCCATGGGCGGCCATCACTCACCTGAGGTCATCATGATGGTGTCTGTGGTAATTAATTAGTGATCCCCAAGGAGGAGCAGCCTGAAGATAGGAGTCAGGATTTTGAGGTTCCCCTGTACCTTCCTATATAGAAAATTCCTCCTCTGTTGACATCATGAAGGAGTAGGGTTTTAGTTTATTAAGTCATATAGCAGTTTACCTTACAGAAGCTCAAAAAAAATGTTTAAAAGAAGAGCCAGTGTTTGAGCTCTGAGTTTGGAAAAGACGTGTTAGAAGTAAGCCAAGAGGGAGGGAAATCTATCCTACACCCAGGGGACAGTGTATGTAGAAGCGTTCAGGGAACTGCAAGTCGTTTAGCATATCATTATTGGAGGTAAGGCTAGAGAAGATCAATCAGATCATTGTATGCCAGGCTAAGCAGTTGGGTCTGTCTTTTGGAAGCAAGGAAGAACCAGTGAAGGACATTAAAACAAAGCTTACGTAACCACATCAGGTTTACCTTTTAGAAAAATCTGGCTACAATTTGGAGGATAAACTGAAGTGGGGGCTATTTCAGTAGTACAGGGAGGGATAATAAAGGCCCAAACTAAGGCAATGGCAGTAGCAGTCAGGAAAAAAAGGTGGATTTGAAAGAGACTTGGGAATTAGAATTTTTAAGACTTAGGGTTCAAATGGATGTTATTAAATTTTATACGCTTTTACTAGAAGGTCACATATAAGCCATTTGCTACTTAAATCCAAGTGTAAATTTAAATAAAATTAAATACACTAAGCCTAGGGAATCTAATAACACAGGCTTTCTCCTCCCCTTTCCTATTGTAGTGATCTGGTACCCTTACACAATGCCTGTTCTTATGGTCATTATGAAGTAACTGAACTTCTAGTCAAGGTTAGTTCTCTTGTACTTTTCTTATAATCATATAAAATTACTTGAAATACGTAGTATATCTGTTTTCTATGTGTTTTTAGTGCTCGGTGGATATAGAAGTATTTATAATCATTATAAAATGTAGATATTGATAGGTCAGCATCTGACTCCTTTGAGATTTTTGAGATACGATAAGATTTTAAATATAAAGTAGCATTACCATCTTGCCAATAGCAGCTTAAGTGATTCTGTAATTTGTGGCTAAAGGTGAAGTTTTAAAACTGTTGACTGTATCAGAAAGTAGTTTTTAGTGAACTGTGTATTATTAAAACCACCATTTACGTTTGAAAGACTTGCTTAGTTGTAATTTGGGTTGAAACAGGCTCACTTGGTAAGCTTCACTTCTTCCAGTATGCTGTGTGGCTGTTGTTTAACATGCAGCTTCCCAGGGCTGGCAAGAAACTTAATTTGCTCCCTGTTGGGTGAGAAGGGAAGATATGTATTCTCCTTGAGAGTGGATCCAAGAATGTTACCCACACCCATTTCCTTTTGTCCCCCCATCTCTACATATGTATTTGAACATTCTTTAGACTTCTCTCACTCTGTACCCATTCTGCTCCTTTAATACTTTTTCTCATTCTGTCAGCAGCTGTCATGTACGGGAAAGACGACATTTGTTTCTAATGCCTCTGTGCTTCCTTTTGGGCATTTGCTACCACAGAATACATTTTCCCACAGAAACAACTTTATTATAGTGGTTAGATACACTGAGTAGCCCATAAGCCTTTTTAACTTTATAATGTGGCTCCAAAATTTACATTTATAACAGTAATGCTTTTGCTTATTGTAAAACTGAATCTTGAATTCATTGGAACATGTGGAATGTTGTGGATGAGAGTAAAACATCAGACAGATCACATTGGGTCTTAAAGACAACTGAATGGTGTTTTGCTAAGACCTAGTGTTCACGAAATAAGAATAGGAGGCTGCCTAGAGGTCCTACATATAGAGCAGGTTAGCTGAGGTGAGGGTGCAGGCATTTACTGAGTAGACAAGTTCAGGAGAAAGCAAGTAGATAGGGACAGGGAACATAGGCAGAGGTCCTGGGCAACGCTGAGTCAGTTGGCAATCCTTGCTAAAGAGTCTGGCTAGCAGAAACAGGCATTTAACAGCAGACATTGAGTGACTGCTTTTCCTGATCAGGACACTGTACAAATTGTGATGCGACTGCTTGAAAAGCTAACATAATTTTATGCCAGTAGTAGAAGTATAGTGTCAAGAGCAAGTGTAATAATGGTTGCACTGTACTTTCACAGTCAAACCACATTGAGAATCTACTGTTATTCTAAGTTTTCACTATTTTTTTTAATGAATTTTTAAAACTAAAGTATATTTAGTTGAGGACCACTAGGGTGATAGGAAGTCTAGAAACCATCTAATAAGAAGAATGAGTGAAGGAGCTAAAGGTGTTTAGACTGGAAAAGGAAAACATAAGAGCTACCTTCCAATACTGTAAAGAAGAATATTGATCCCTTTTGCTCCAAAGAAGACTAATAGATCAAAGTTTAAAGCATGTGTTTAACTTGATATAGAAGAGAACTTCCTAACCACAGGAATTATCTAGTAATTATAAAAAGCCTTGTTAATTGAGAATTAGTTTCCCATTATTGAAAATACTAAAAGAGTAAGTAGCTGGTTTGCCTTCTGCAAGAATGCTCTGAAAGAGATTTTTTTGATGAGAGGTTGAACTAGAATGACTTCTGTGGTCCGCCCAGTTCCAATACTTGGAAATGGCTAGAGTTAAGAAGACTGACAATACCAAGTATTAGCTAGTGTGTGGAGCTTGGAATGCAAACATCGCTTGTGGCAATGCAAAAATAATACAGCCACTTTAGAAAACTGTTTGGCAGTTTCTAATAAAAGTAAACATATATCGACCATATGACCCAGCAATTCCACTTCTAGGGATATATCCAAGAGAAATGACAGTGTGTGTTCGTAAAAATAGTCCAAATACCCATCAATAGGATGATGGATAAGTAAATTATGGTCTGTCTATACGATGGAACGCTACTTTGTAATAAAAACAAACTATTGATACGACGACAAGGAATGAATCTCAGACATTGTATGTGAAAAAAGCTAGACACAAAAGTACATACTGTGTTAGTTCATTTTTATAAAATTCAAGAACAGGTAAATCTAATATACGGTGCTAACAATCAGAATGGGGGCAGGAATTGTCTATAAAAGGAGCATGAAGGAACATTCTGGGGTAATGAAAGTATCCTGTGTCTGGAATTAGACACAGTGTGCCTGTGTCCTGTGATGATATGACAGATAATTTACATTTGTCAAAACTCATCAAACTGTACACTTAACTGTACATTTTGCCATATGTAAATTATGCCTCAAAAAAGGAAAAAATTAGTTCTTGGAAGAGATTCAGGTTAAATATAAATCTTCATTCTTAACTGTTTTTAACAACAATAGAGTTAAATAGGCCCTTGTGGGTAGATCTAGCAGCCAGCTACTTTTTTTTCTGTGGGGAGAAAAAATGTATTCTCTCTCTGAAATAGCAATTACTTTAAAAACTGAACTTTGGGAACAGAACTTGTTTAAACTTGCATAATGTTAAATTAGACAGTACTATTAATTCTAAATTCTCTTAAAAATTGAACACTAAATGTATGCTTTACCCCCCCCCCCCCCCCCCCCCAGCATGGTGCCTGTGTAAATGCAATGGACTTGTGGCAATTCACTCCTCTTCATGAGGCAGCTTCTAAGAACAGGGTTGAAGTGTGTTCTCTTCTCCTAAGTTATGGTGCAGATCCAACACTGCTGAATTGTCACAATAAAAGTGCCATAGACTTGGCTCCCACACCACAGTTAAAAGAAAGATTAGCATGTAAGTATAAAATGATGACTGTTCAGCTAGGATATTATATCAGTAAACTAGAAATTTTTTCTCTCTTGTTTGTTTTTTGGAAAATTTTAAGTAATGGAATATTTTCCTTAGCCAGGGGTATCTGTTGTTGTTCAGTCTAGCATATTTAATCATTTGGAGGTTTCTACTTGTTCTGCTCTTAAGATGCTATGAAAAGACAATAATATTTTTGTTTTTTTCAAGTCAAGTTAAATGCTTTTTATATGTATTAGTTTTATAGATGGTGTGCTTTTGGAAACAAAGAATTTGGGTTTTATTCCTGTCTTTGATATGACTTTCTAGTTAATCTGCTATGAAGTCAAAGTGTTATTTGTAGGATTGCTGTCTTGTAGACATAGTCCCCAGATCTTACCATCTAATATTCTTCGATATCTGGGCAGTTTCATGGTTTTCTTTCTACAACTGAAGTAGAATGAGAAATAGCCACCTAGTTCAGATATAGTATTACTATACATAAACAGGAAACTTGTATTAAACTTGTTTTATTATGGAACAATAAAGGATAATGGGTGGTTTCACAGGTCTGGTGAATAAAAGAGAGGGATCTTGAGAAAACACCCTCTTTCATTTGTTCATCAGTAGGTGACCCTTGGAAATATCCAAGTTGTCTAGTCCCCAGTTCTCTGATATGTGAGCAAAACCACCTGCCACTGCCATAATGTTAGTGTAGGGTTGTGATCCCCTTTGTTTTATTCCTTTACTGAGAAAAGTTCTGTGCCTTAGAAAATTCTTAGAACTCTCTGGTCTGGGAATGTATTACAGTACTCTGGATGCCTCCAGACCAAAATAGACCTTGAGTTGGCCATGGGCTAAATCTGTGTATATACTTGGGGGTGAATTGGGTCATAAGTGAGGGGAACTGGAGTACCACTGTCTCCCTTTTCAGGGGTTATATTTGGAGAATGTGTTTAGAGCCTCTATCTGGCTGTTTTGATAGATAATTTTGAAGATGATTTCAAGAAAAATACTAAGTGTCTTTTACTAAGTTCCATCAATTTGATAATTCTGATGCAGATTTAAATGCTTTTTCTTCATTTAGATGAATTTAAAGGCCACTCATTGCTGCAGGCTGCACGGGAAGCTGATGTTACACGAATCAAAAAACATCTCTCTCTGGAAATGGTGAATTTTAAGCATCCTCAAACACATGAAACAGCATTGGTAATGTTTCAGATTTAAATTTTAAAAATACTATAACTAAAAACATGCTAAACTAATCATAATGTCCTACTTTTGATGATGCAGGATAACTTTTAGTAATAGAAGTGTTTTAAAAATTCATGCTTTTTAAAAATTAATGCCTGCACATACATAAAAAAATTTTAAACAATACAGAAAAATATCCTCACCCCGCAAAAGGCAATACTATTATTCATTTGAGTATCCTTCCAGAAAAAAATTTTATTCCATATACTGGTATATTTTACATGTAACTTTATTATCATAAATGGTAAATATCATTTGCGTTTTTTATTATGAAAATTATAAATGTTTATGGTTGAAAATTTGGAACTTACTAAAAGTAATGAAAAATAAAATAATTCTGCCATCAAGATAAAAACCACTTGGTTTTCCTTCCAGTATTGAAACTTTTTCCAAAATCAGATCTGAAGTCTGTGTATATCCCCTCTATACTGTGTGAATAAAGTATCTGTGTGAGTAGAGGCTATGTCCCTGATAGAGGTAATGACAGCTCTGTGGAGCGGTAACAAAGTAGGCAAAAATTGGGGAGTCTGTGGAAAAGCAGTCAGAAGAAATGGGAGCTAGTAGGGATAAGAAATGGAAGAGAGGAAAGGTAATGGTGTAATCAGAGGCTGCCTTAGAAGTAGAAATTTGAAAGGAACAAAGTAAGTCCTGCTGTATGAAGTGCAGAATGTGCTTTGGGTGAGGGAAGATAACCCTAAGTAAATTGACATGTTTAGGGGCAGATTTAACTCATAGTAGCCTTACTTACCTAATGTCTTTTGTGGTTAATTTTCTTCCTTATGCCATGGTGTCAATTCTGTGAAGTTTATGTAGAAACCTACAGAAAGCATTTTAGACCTTTTTACTACTTAACTTGTAAAAAAAGAAAAAAACAAATAGCAAAGCTGCAAACTAAGAAGAAATGCTAGTTCAAAATTAAAATCATAACAACATCAAGATGGTACAGAGAAAAGCTGACATGGAAAATTTTCTGGTCTGAAAAGCTAATACTACTTGTTTTTTTCCCCTAAATATTCTGCTATTAAATGACTTATTTTTGTTAGTGACTTTAAAACATACTAGGAGTTAAGTATTGGTGGATAGCTGTTTTGCAGGGGCATGTCTTCCAGGTTTCCAGAGGTTACAGCCCCTGCACCAGGGTGGGGTGGAAGAGTAGGGCTGCAATTTGAAATGGATGTGAAGTAACTTCTTGATGAAGAATTCTTAAATGTAAACTATTTCCATTCTCTGTACTGTCCTGATGGATGTCCTGGGATGGTTACTCATAACATACCAAAGGAGCTATATTCACCAATTAGAAATGGTTTTACTGAGGGCAAAGCAATGATTTTGGTGACAGCAACAGCATCAAGGAATGAATCTGAAGCAAAGTCATGAAGATCATATAAGCTTTATAATTAACAGGTTATAATCAGAGAACAAATTTCATGTGTACTGTGTATTTAGATGTAAGAGCAACTTAGCTTAACAATTATCCAGACCTTTCATTCCATGAATTCTCAGGTTTCAGTTTTAACTTAACATATATATACATTGATTTAGTCATTCATTCATTCATTCTGACATTTATGGAACACCTGTCGTATCTGAGTATCATTCTGGATGTTGGGGATGCAAAGATTTGGGACATGACTATGAATACTTATTAGGTTTATAACAGGCGAAACCTTACCTCCTGTCTCCTTTCCTCTTTGATACGTCATAGATATAGATGTTGCAGCCTCCAACTCAGAGTGTATCATTTTCTACCACTGATTTTGCCAAACAGGTAATCCAAGCTCCTTATTCTGCTGGAGCAACTCGTTGAGAAAGAAATAAATACCACTCAGCTTGTTAACTATTCCATCGATGATGATATCAAGCAGAATCCAGAGCTGATGAGTGCTCTGTTATTTCGTCATGTAAAGAAACCCCTACTTTTGGGGTATTTTATTAAAATAACGTAAACACTGTTATCTGGGAACAGTTTTGGAAGGAGTCTTGGTCACATTAAGTTTTTCATCACATTAGTAGTGACTTTTTCAAAGATGTAGGACAACTGTAAAGCTTGATCAGGATAAATATTCAGATAAATAACTGGTATCACCTGGTAGATAGGATTTTCAGGCCCTGTCACAATTTAGTAATCATTGTGCATTTTGTCCAAAAGAAAGTCTTTGAAGGGCAAAGTTAAGTCAAAAATAAAACGAAGAAGTAAAATGACTTCTCGATTGTTCTTGATTGGAAACAAATGTTCTTAAATAAAAATCAGTTATGTATAGTCCTTGATTAATGCTGCAATTTAAATTATCTAGCATTGTGCTGCCGCATCTCCGTATCCCAAAAGAAAGCAAATATGTGAACTGTTGTTAAGAAAAGGCGCAAACATCAATGAAAAGACTAAAGAGTAAGTATACTTTTAATAATTAAAAATTATTGATATTTTATTTTTTGGAAAATACATTCATTGTCTGGCTGACTTTTTCTCTTTAAGATTCTTGACTCCTCTACATGTGGCATCTGAGAAAGCTCATAATGATGTTGTCGAAGTAGTGGTGAAACACGAAGCAAAGGTATACTTCCTTTTTGGTAATCTTTGGTAATCCAATGAGTTGTTTTCTCTTTAGCAGAGGAAATGCCTTACTTGTAAACTATTTACTCTGTCATAAATATTACTTTTTTCCTCATAATCTGTACTTTAAAATAACCTGGCGGATACTTTTTCTGTATCTTAATTTTTTTGCTAGAAAAGCCTATGGATTTATTCAAAAATATATTATTCCTGTATATCTTTCTTTCTCCATTCCTTTTAACCACGCCTCACTAGTCAAGTTATCCTTGTGGTCTTTTTCTAACAGTACACTCGTAAGAATATCCCCAGCCGGAGACATACTGATTCTGACCTATCTTTTCCAGTCTCCTCCTCACTTGTATTTTCTGTTCCTTGGTTACCATGATGACTCCTGTCATATACCCCAGCCACAGTCTTTCTTATGCTCTGTTATTTCTGTGACTAAGCCAAAGAACTTGAAACAAAAGGAAATAAATTATTTAAATAACTTGACTAAAAGCATAAATCCCCATATTGGGAAGTTACTGTTCTTTAGTTGGCATTTGTACACAAAGCATTTTATTCATGGAATAATTATGTTTTCATCAAGGCTAGAAATCGTCATTTCTTACCCAGGAACTTTAAAAAATACTACTCAGTAAGAGATACACATAGCATCTCAGACTGGAAGCAATGACACCTAATTCAGCAGTTTTCACACTTTTTAGCCACAGATCCTAGCCTTGTTCAAACAAAATCTTTGGTAGAAATTCATTACGTAACAGAAAGAATGGAGCTGCTCTGCGTGAAAGGAGAAGAAAGGACTAGACACCCCTTTCCCCCTTGGGTGGCCCCTGAGGCTCTTCCCTAAATGTACTTTGCAGAATAGTTTTTCTGATCTGTCCTTCCTTGGGTTTCCAGTCAAGGAACCACTTAGAATGCTTCAATTTCTTTTGTTGTTGTCTCTCAGTGTCCTAATTTCTCTTTGATTTGGGGAAATTCTTGATAATGTATAACCTCTATTTTCCTATTGTAAGTTATTGAAAAAATAAAGTTTATTTCTGCTTACTGCTTGGTATATCTCACTTGTCTGTCTGTTCTGTATCTTTTCGTTGGTTGCCTTTTTCGTACTGGCTGCACCATACAGTGGTGGTGCGTTACTCAAAGACTATCTGGATGCATATTAAATTTGAGTTGAGAAACTCACTGAAACAGTCTTGACTAGGATGACCAGCCGTCCATTCAGAGTTGTCTAGGACTGAGGAATTTCTGGGAACACGGGACTTTGGGTGCTAAAACCAGGGAAGTCCCAGGCAAACCAGGACAAGTTGGTCACCCTAATCTTAACCCAGAGTGGTACCCAAATAAAGTTTTCAATTAGATGTATTTCACATTTCACTGAGTTTTGGTATGTGAATAAATAGATTAATTGCCCTGAGCATTCAAAATTGATGTTTCAGATTCTGTAAAGGTGAAGACTAGCTATTTATAGTCTAGTTTTAGATGCATTGAGAAAGTCTTACCATGCTTCTAGTCAAATATTCTCTGATTCCGTGAATATGAGTTGGACAGTGTCTCAATAAACACTAGTGGCCACAGGGTTGATTACTGAGGAATTTAATTTCTCAGTTATGTTTTGTAGAATTATTTTCCTGGTGGTGAGAGTGGGGTTAAGATAGGGGGAGTCTTACAGGTGATTTTTTTACTGTGAAAATTTTCAAAAACACCACCAAGTTGAAAGAATTTTACAGAGCATAACTATATACCCACCACCTAGATTCTACTAACATTTTACTATATTTTTTATTACATATCCTTCAATTTCTCCTTCCATCCACCAGTATATCTTATTTTTTGACAGATTTCAAAGTAATTTGCAAATTACTGTACACATCTCCCTAAATACTTGTACACAGGCATCAACTAGAGGTGAATATTTGTTTACAGTTTTTCTTTGGAAGTGAACTTTACATGCAGTGAAATGGACAAATTTTAAATGTAGTTTTACTGAATTTTGAATAACACTTACAACCGTTTAACCAGAACTCATCAAGATACGGAACATTATCTCATGGCAGAGGCAGTGCCCTATCCAAGGTAGTCTCCACCCCTAGAGGCAACAACGGTTTTGATTTTTTCTGACATAGATTAGATTTGCCTTTTCTAGGCCTTCATGTCCATGGAATCATGCAATATATACTCTTGTGTAAGACTTTTTCTACTCAATATATAACCTTTTGGAGATTCCTCCACATAGCAATAGTTTGTTCCTTTTTATTGCTGAAAAGTATTTAAAATCATTGTGTGAATATGCCATGGTGTCTTTATCCATACAGATTCTATTTTATACGATAAATAAGGTAGAAGATTAAGCCCATAGAAATAAGTGTTTTAATGCTAATGTAGTCTCTTGCTGTGTTACTGTTATCTGTCTTGAGGTTAGCCCCATGTTTCTGGATCTCAGAGCCATAAAATATGTGGTTTAGACTTTCTTAGGCAATGTCTAGCTGTAGACCTGGTGAATCTATGAATACTTTAATGCTGAACACAACAGTTATTCAACATTTCACACTTTTAATCCAAAACTGGGTCTTCTTTCTGATGTCAGCTTCATGCATTGGTGAATTTATGCTCTAGATTTGAACAAAAATACTTGCTTTGGCACTGATAATAAGAAAATAATTGAGATTTTTAAAGAAGTAGCAAGTGTTAAATACGTGATTGGATGGTTTTAAATTTTGCACTGCAAGCTAATTTCAGCTTTTTCTACATTGTTAAGGTTAACGCTTTGGATAATCTTGGTCAGACTTCTCTGCACAGAGCTGCACATTGTGGTCATCTGCAGACCTGCCGCCTCCTTCTGAGCTATGGGTGCGACCCTAACATTATATCCCTGCAGGGCTTTACTGCCTTGCAGATGGGAAATGAAAATGTGCAGCAACTTCTTCAAGGTATTGAATGCTTCCATGAAAGCAATTTTTTTAATTAACCTTTAAGTTTTTTCACATATCATGTAGGAATTGGTAGTAAAAGAATTTTTTAGAATTTTTGCCTGTTTCTTTTTAACTCATACTCTATGTCCAATTGTTGTTAAGTCTTAATCATGATTTTGTTCCAGTTGCATTTGCTGCCCAATTTCTCTGAGTAAATAGTTGGCTATTAAGTTTTTATCTAGAAAGGTTTTAAGAGTAAGATACAATAATTGCTATTTCTTTTTAAAGAAAGGAAAACTGGGAAAGGTAGGTGTTTCTTAGTAGAGCAACGACCATAGTGATAAATAATACTCTACAGACTGGCTCTGCCTATTCACTCCTTTTTTAGGTCCTTCATCCATAAGGCATGTAAGAATTTGTACAAAGTAATCAATTATTTGACTTATTAAAACCTATTGAACTATTGAATATAGTGATATTCGTTACATTTTAAAATCAAATCAGTGTGGATCAAATATCTACACATTTGGCATAGGTTGAGCGTTTCAGTCTAGAAATCTGGTCCCATAAATTTTAAAGTGTCTTTGACATCTCAAAGCTCAAATGAGAAGAAATGTAACAGATCAAGCCTTTCGTATCTTCCACACTCACCTTGATGATCCTTATGCCTAGGGTCTGGAAACCACATTTTGAGAAAATCACTGCTTGCATAGATGAAGACAGGTTGATAAAACCTGGAAGCTGCCAAAATTGAGCAAGACTGCTTTCAAGATTTTCTTTACTTACCCATATGCCACACATTTGTTTCAGTGTCAGTTTTTGGGGTAGTAACACTGGTCCTGTTCAGTTGCTGGTGATGGACATTTACAGTCTTGCTAGTTTTATGCTAGGTGCTGTTATCTTTCCGGCCGGTGTCTTAGAATAAATTATCAAGTGGACTTTCCAGGTCAAAGGATAACATATGATTGTTAAATCATCTAAAAAAGTTGTCATGTGCCATTTTACACTACGACTAATAGTGTATGACAGGACCTATTTTCCTTGTCAGCACTAGGTATTATGATTCTTAATCTTTTCCTTGGGTGAATGTGTGTGAATTACAGAAGTAATAGATGCTTTTCTTTTTTCTTGTGAAGAAGCTTGTCACTGAGCTAACATCTGTGCCCATCTTCCTCTATTTTATGTGAGATGCCACCACAGCACAGCTTGGCGAGTGGTGCTAGGTCTGTGCCCAAGATTTGAACTTGCAAACCTCGGGCTGCTGAAATGGAATGCGCGCACTTAACCACTATGCCACTGGGCCAGCCCAATAATAGATGCTTTTATAAATGCAAATTATAGAAATATTGTCAGTGCAGCTCTCCCATTTGCTCTTTGCCCACTAATAGATGAAAAAAGACTCAGTATCTCATTTTAATTTGCATTCCTACGATGTAGCAGTATTTTTTCCATTTTGTTCTTTGCCTGTAACTTTGTTTAATGCTTTATTATTGCCTGACAGATATTTTTCAAATCAATTTTGGTTCTGACTTTGATGTATTAACTCTAAGACACTTTTCTACTCCAAGATAAAAAATATTCACCAGTATTTTCTTCTAGTATTTTTAACGTTTAATTTTTTTTATACTTAAGTCTTTAATCCATCTGGAGTTTATTTTGTTCTAAGATACAAGGTACATGTTTTCTTCCTTTCCTGCAAGATTTAAGATGAGCTATAAAACATGGAATTTCAGACGTAAAAATGAATTTAGGTATCTTCTCATCTAACTTCTCTCTTTAGCACCGAAAAAAATCTGAGGCCCAAAAAGTTCAGGTGACTTGCCCAGTAGATATTCCTTTTTATTGCTTAAATCACATTTTTAATTGTTCACATTTACATACATTTCATATATATATATTATGTTTCAAAAAGAAGATTTAAGGTAGTCTTACTGTTTTTCTCCTACTACCATGGAGATTTCCTACATAATCTACCAAACTGCTGAAGGACTTTACTTTCAGATAAGATGCCACCCTTAAAACTTGGTCCCACCTTCTAAATAAGAGTTAATCATTCTTTCCTCCTTTCTTTTTAGAGGGGATCCCATTAGGTAATTCAGAGGCAGACAGACAATTGCTGGAAGCTGCAAAGGCTGGAGATGTAGAAACTGTAAAAGTAAGATATGATCTTATATTTTTGTTAACTTTGGGTTCTTATTTTGATAGTGTTTTAATGAATCTGTAGTAGTGAAATGCCTAGTTATTTATATGTGCCTTATTTTAAAAGGTAAATAATGCTAATCTAGTTCTCTGCAGATAAGGATCATTAAGTAATGAAAGAAACTTTTGGTTTCACATGGATCTCAGTAAATACATCGCAGTCACAGATTTAAATAAACTGCATGTTTGTGGAAGTTGATTTTGTTTAAAGAACCTATTCATTTGTCCCTTTAAAAGAATAAGGCATATCAGATTATTATCCACTATTGTTTACATATGACACATAAAACAAGGGAAGAAGACTAAACAATGTGTCATTCTGTCTACACATTTCTTCTGGTTTCTTCATTTCTTTGTCCCCTCTACCTCTGTGAGGACCCAGTGTTTAAATATGGTGATAATACAGTGTTGCCGCTTTTCAGAGTCACTGTCTCCTAATAATCTTCAACTCATCTAAACTGAAGTTTTTTTTTTTTCTTTCTCAGAGGGGCCACCTTCAGCTCTTACGTGGCATATCTCCTATAGCAGTCTTCTCTAGAATAACGCTTCCCTCAGATTTTACTTTGCTTTTTACTATAGAATCATATGTAATGTCTTAATGGCTATATACTACCAGATATTTGTTACCTACGGAAACTGTGTGTCTGCGTAAATAACTTAGAAGCCTAACATTTTGAAAGAGCATGACTACTTTTCAGTTCAACTAATATAAATTAAAATTAACTCAGCATGTTTCGTAAATTAAATAATTCTTCAGTAATGCGATAATGTTATTTTAATTTCCAAAGCTAGTAGGGGGAAAAAAACCTTATTGTATCTCCCTTCCGCCTGCCTCCAGACTTGCAAAACAGTTGTTTAAGAGGGCACTGACAAGTAATAAGAAGTTTTATTTAAAAAATTTACTCATTTGATTCATGGCAGAAGTAGCTATTTGAAGCATTTCCACTGTATTCCTTATGGTGTTCTCAATCCTGAACAGACTCACCCCACAGAGTCAGTTTTAGATTTTCTGAGAATGAAATCTGAATGTTGGTTCCATCTGAACTTCCTTGAACTCTGAAGAAATTTATTCACTGTCCTTTTAAATAAAAGGATTTCTGGAAGTTGATTTAAAAGTCCGTGTGATCCTTTCCTACTGCTTTATTTGCGTAGATAGTACAATCATCTCCGAAAAAACTTCATATTTTATTTTTTAACTAATTTCATTTTTCAAAGAAAAAATGCTATTATAATACAGTTTTATTGTTTGGCTTGTTTTATATTTACATTCTCTTGTCCTTAGGAGATTAATAGGGTATTGAAAGGAGGATTACTCACTATACTGACTTGAGGAAAAACAAGTCACTTGAGTTAAAGGCAACTAGCTGGGTTTTTTTTTTGTGGCAGGGGGTGATAAGAAAAAGTTTTAAATGTTCATCCACTTAAATATACTAAACAGTAGAGAACTATATTCAGTACACGTAATGTTAAAGACCAGATTTGTTTTTGTAAAGATAGAAGGAGTGTAGAGGAAGAGAATAGAGGAAGAGGAGATGAGAGTGGGGGCAAGAACTGGATTTAGAGAATAAAATAAGGCCATTGGATTGAGGAAGTCCTTCCTCACTCACTCTCTCCCTCTGATAGGCCTCAGGCTGTCTTCCCTCACCTCTGCTTTTAAATTCACTTCATGGAAGTTTATCTCCATCAACATGTCTATTCCATTTGTATCTCTAGACATGTGGCTTGGTGTGAATCACTGGGACAATAATATTTGTATATTACTCAGTGAACACTTAATTATGTACTCAGTTGTATTTGCTTAGTGATCCATCAGACTAGTTACTTTTCGGACACCTCCTATTAGAAAATTGGTCTCAGAGTGGACAAAGTTAAACTGAGAGGTAGGGAGTAGAGTGGCTGATGATAACTACCAAACTTGGCACATGTGTTAAAAATACTTATTCTTCGAACCCAACTTCAGACCCACGAAATATCACATGGGCCAGAGAATCAGTGTATTTGACAAGCTCTGGTTTGGGAAGCACAGAAGAGCTTTATCAGTCCTGTGATTAAACCTCTTGAGGTAAACCTACTGATAGCTGGCTCCTTTGGTTTATGGTTGTTAATGCCGTTGAGTTGATTCCAACTCCTAGCAACCCTGTGTACAGCAGAGTAAGAACCCTGCACAGTCTTTTCGCACCATCCTCTCACCTTCTAGCACTCTATTGGACGACGCTCCACTGCTATAGATAGGGTTTCCATGGCCAATTTTTTCAGAAGTGGGTGGCCAGGTCCTTCTTCTTAGTTTGTTCAGTCTGGAAGCTCTGTTGAAACCTGTGCTCCTTGGATGACCCAGCACTGATATTAGGAGTACTAGTGGCATAGCTTTCAGCTTCAGAGCAACACACAGCCGCCACAGTATGACAACCAGCGGACAGGTTCTTTGGTTCCCTGACCAGGAAATAAACCCAGACAACAGTGGTGAAAGCACCAAATCTTAGCCACTAGACCACCAGGGCTGGTTGATTTATTAGGCTTAGGTTATCCCTACTTTTAGGGTAGGATGTTTTAAAATGGGAAAAGGTTTTTACTAATATTGATGTTCTTTTGACTTTTTTTGAACACCATGATTTATTATCTATGCTGCCTTCCTTCTCCAAATGTTCATAGTTTTCATGCAAAATACTCTTGAGTATTTTGAGTGTTACTCTTTCAATCCTTTCTCAGCTATCCTTCCTCATCTGAACCAAAGAACACAAAAAATTATTTGAGTGACTTTCTTACCTCTCCCAAGGATGGTACATAACCCAATAGCATTCTGTTAGTTCATTCCATATAGTGCAATATAATTCTGTAAGTGTAGTTCCTCAACTAACAACATCAGCATCCCCTAGGAACTTGTCAGAAATGCAGATTCTCAGGCCCCACGCCAGATACACTGAATTGGGAAATCTAGAGGTGGGACTAATGTACATGAAAATTTCAGAACCACTGGTCTCGAGCAGTACTTCTCGAACTTTAATGTTCTTGCATATCATCTAGAGATCTTGTCAAAATGCAGGTTCTGACTGAGTAGTTGGGAGTCTGAGATTCTGAGTTTTTAACAAGCCCCCAGGTGATGCCAGTGGTCCTGTGATCAATGTACCTCAACGTATATTTGCCACAAAATGAAAGTTACAGTGGCTGATAATTGGCACTTAGCTTACTTTTATGTAAGTAGTAGTAGTGACACTAATAAAACTTGCCTACAAGCTTTAGCAAAAGCAGAAGATTCAGACGTAGATGAGAGGACCAGAGGGATTCCAAGTAAATAACAAGATGAAATAAGAAGAATAAATAAGAGTTTCTGAGAATATTGATTTGATGAGATAAGAAAATAAGTCAGACATTTGAAATTTCTACTAAATGAATAAAAACAAGAGGCCAGAATATGTAGCATCATGTGTATACTGTGTTTCTTCCTATAGAAATTGTGTACTGTTCAGAGTGTCAACTGCAGAGACATTGAAGGGCGTCAGTCTACCCCACTCCATTTTGCAGCTGGCTACAATAGGGTGTCTGTGGTGGAATACCTGCTGCAGCACGGAGCAGACGTGCATGCTAAAGATAAAGGGCAAGTACCAGCTATTGCCATGGCTTCTCTTCTCCTTTATCTGACCTTTTAAGAAAGATTGGCTTAAATATACCTTTTTATTTGACTGTTTTTTTTATTGCAGTGACATTGGTTTATAACGTTACATAAATTTCAGGTGTACATCCTTATATTTCGATTTCTGTGTAGATTACATCATGTTCACCACCCAAAGACTAATTACCATCCATCACCACACACATGTGCCTAAATGCCCCTTTTGTCCTCCTCCCTCCCCGCTTCCCCTCTGATAACTACCAATCCAATCTCTGTCTCTTTGTGACTGTTTGTTGTTGTTTTTATCTTCTACTTATAAGTGAGATCATACGGTATTTGACTTTCTCCCTCTGACTTATTTTGATTAGCATAATACTCTCAAGGTTTATCCATGTTGTCACAAATGGCTGGATTTCATTGTTTTTTATGGCTGAGTAGTATTCTGTTGTGTATCTTTGCCACATCTTCTTTATCAGTTCATCCCTTGATGGGCATCTAGGTTGCTTCCAAGTCTTGGCTATTGTGAATAATGCTGCAATGAACATGGGGGTGCATGTGTCTTTATGCATTCATGTTTTATGACTTTTCTTTTTTTCTTTTTTTTTTTGCTGAGGAACACTGGCCCTGAGCTAACATCTCTGCCACTCTTCCTCTATTTTGTATCTGGGTCACCGCCACAGCGTGGCTGCTGATGAGTGATGTAAATCTGTGCCCAGGAACCAAACCTGGGCTGCCAAAGTGGAGCGCTCCAAACTTAACCACTAGGCCATGGGGCCGGCTCCTTAAATATACCTTTTTAATTTCCGTTAAGATTTTGTGATGGTTAGCATTTATATAAAGACTTATTTGCATAATGCCTTGTAATTTTATAATGGCCAAGGAGATTACAGCATTGGTGTGATAGTGATTTTTAGTGTAAAATTTTCAGTTTGCATTGAGGATATTTGAATTCTTCAGCTTGTGTTAAAATTATTTTTCTTTGAAAGTATCCAATTCTCAATTCTAGATATTGAGGATATAGATATTTGTTATATTCTCTGCAATTCTAAATATTTAAAAAATTTTGTCCCTGGGGCCGGCCTGGTGGCACAGCGGTTAAGTTCATATATTCCGCTTCTCAGCAGCTTGGGGTTCGACGGTTCGGATCCCAGGTGTGGCCATGGCACCACTTGGCACGCCATGCTGTGGTAGGTGTCCCACGTGTAAAGTAGAGGAAGATGGGCACGATGTTAGCTCAGGGCCAGGCTTCCTCAGCAAAAAAGAGGAGGACTGGCAGTAGTTAGCTCAGGGCTAGTCTTCCTCAAAAAAAAAAAAAAAAAAATTGTCCCTGACCCCCCCCAACAAATAATTCCATTTCTCCTTTCAATAAATTTAGGTTCTATAAAATACAATCAGTATAGTCCCTTATGCAGTTCAAGAAATTTATCAGCTGTATGTAATTATTTAGATTAAAACGTGTCTTTGTGTTGCATTGCTTATTTAACTTTTCATTTCAGAGGCCTTGTACCTTTGCACAATGCATGTTCCTATGGACATTATGAAGTTGCAGAACTTCTTGTTAAGCACGGAGCAGTAGTTAATGTAGCTGACTTATGGAAATTTACTCCTTTACATGAAGCGGCAGCAAAAGGAAAATACGAAATTTGCAAACTTTTGCTACAGGTATATTAAAGTACTTACTGTGGACATGGTGTATTATATAGAATATGTTAATCATATTTCTAAAAACTAATATTTCTAATAACTAATATAAACTTAAACTAGTAAGGAGGTGGGAAGCAAAGTTATCTAATTCTCTACGTAGATTTCAGAATGTCATGAACACATATTTTAACCTAAAAATATGTTTACTACACATATATTTGTTATTGTATAAAGTCAACTATCATTTAATACTTCCGATTATCTCAATTTTTCCTATATAGTATTTAAATCTCAAAATATTTGATGGATTATGTAATTTATAAGCCAGACTTATTTAGCACTAATAAAATAAAAAGTACTGGTCTAATACAGGTACCAATGTAAATATTTTACAGTAAAAACAAAAGTATAGTTAAATTTATACTTTATTTCAGTGTTTTTGAAAACTAAAAATAGCATACACGACAGACAATTTTTAATGAAATGTTACCTTAATTTGAATGTAGTTTAAAATTTTGGCTATATTATTGCATTGTAAAAGCCCAATATTTAATAGCTTCTGTATTTTTCATGGGATTTTCTGTGTATTACATTAAATGTTAACAACAATCATGTTAACTTTTAAGGTAGAGTCTCAGTATAAAATAGTTTTCCTAGGTATAGTTACATTGACTATTTTCTCATTGACCAAGGGCAAACTTAAGCCAATTCCTCCTTTTCTGTTTCTCACATTCCCAGCATGGGGCAGACCCTACAAAGAAAAACAGGGATGGAAATACTCCTTTGGATCTTGTTAAAGATGGAGATACAGATATCCAAGATCTACTTAGGGGAGATGCAGCTTTGTTAGATGCTGCCAAGAAGGGTTGTTTAGCCAGAGTGAAGAAGTTGTCTTCGCCTGATAATGTAAATTGCCGTGACACCCAAGGCCGACATTCAACGCCTCTACACTTAGCAGGTAAGTGAATGAAGTTTCACAGATTTAGGTTGGCAACATCTCAAGATTCATTTTACCTGACTAAAATCTTTCCTATAAGTAAACCTGAAAGGTTCAAATCAAGGCTCTTCTAATACCACCGTTATACTCTAGCTTATTTGTTCAGGGCAACTGTACTTCATGTTCGCTTTAGTGCTGGTATCTTACGTTCAGTGAGAATGATTGAAAGAGCCTCTGCCACTCGCCGTGTGCTTTGGAGCCTTGATTCCAGGTCACCATATTGTTTGAATCATCTTCACTGAGTGAATTTTGGCTACAGAAACTTGAAAAATACTCTGCTTGAGCCAGTCTTCTTCATGGGGAGCTAAAGCTTTCCATTCTTCCGATGATATCCGTTAAGCAAAAGCAGGACAAAAGTCTTAAAAGACTTTCAGAAGTGATATATACCTCTCGCCAAAGTTATTTGTTGTATTAGTTTGCTAGGCCTGCCTTAGCAAAACCACAGACTGGGTGGCTTAAACAACAGAAATTTATTTTCTCACAGTTGTGGAGATAAGGGTGTTGGCATAATCAGTTTCTCCTGAGGCCCCTCTCCTTGGCTTGCAGATAGCCACTTCCTGACTCTGTCCTCACGTGGCCTTTTCTCTGTACGCACATCCCTGGTGTCTGTCTCTCTGTGTCCTAATCTCCTCCACCAGTCAGATTGGATTAGTACCTACCCTACTGGCCCTGTTTTGACTTAAGTACCTCTTTAAAGATCCTGTCTTCAAATAGTCACATTGTAAGGTTCTGGTGGTTAGGGCTTCAACATACACATTTTGGGGGACACAATTGAGTACATAATATTCATTCTAAGTTTTCACTCATAAAATTGGTGTGATGTACCTTTGTTTTTAGTGCAGGTGTGCAATGTTGTGGTTTCAGTATAGCTTTTTCAGCTGCATTGAAGATGCTCGGGAATGGGCCATTAGTCCCTGAGCTACAGCTAGTACATCAGTGGAGTTGCATCATAGGCACTTTTGACTCATAAGTTTATCTAAATACACATTGTTTAAAAAGAGAAGTAAGTAATACAGGTGTTTCTGCCCCTTCGTATAATATGGGAGATGGAAGTCTCTTCTTTCAGTTCATTTCAGTCTCATAGTCTGAGTAACTGAGTATGTTCCTAGTTTTTAAGAGATAATTTTAGTTATATTTGGTTTTTACCTTTAAATTTTCACCCCGTGTAAGTTGGGACCCCACTGTCCAAGGGAAATAATTACCCCATCTGTGTGTCTTTTAGAGCATTTTGGAAGTGATAGACCACAAATGCTAATATCATGAGAAAAAGCTTTTCTACTTTCACTGGCAATCAGGAATTTCTAGTCCATGCAAGACAAGATGTGACCTGACATCTGATTTGAGTTGTGCTGTGCCATTTTTTTTTATATTAGCTTTTTATATCTTTATGGTAGCTTATCTAGACATTTAACATTACTATTTAAGTCTGTGTTGTCTTTGTAAGTGGCAAATATGTTGTATACACAAAATATTTCTGCCCACTTGTGTAATATTATACCTTGAGACCTGGAAGGACTGTTTTACTCAGTGTAATATTTAGCTTTTGGTAGTTTTGTACTTCTGTTTTTTTTTACTTGATCTTATTAAATTATTTTGCTTTAGGTCCTTCAGCAAAAGGCTAAAAAACTACAATAAAAATAAATGAATAATATTTTGAACTATTTTAAAGTTTCAGGTGGTACCTGGTTTTATGTTAGCCCAGTTCAGTTTCAGATTTGCTTTCAGTTGGTGGTTATGTGTCCAATAAAATATACTTTACTTTAAAAGTATGTACTAAGGTAGCTGACAGTTCCCAAGATGACAGCTGAGGCTTTATGTTACACGTATAAAATACTAAGTTCTACTTCATGGCTTTAGCAACATACAGGTTCTGCTGCCGGACTTGTAGAGATGTGTGCCCCTCAGTTCTCTCTAGCAAAAGGCATGTCCTTATGGCCCTCTGGGAAAGTGGGGCCCTGAGACCCACGCTGGTGTGGTGTCCCCTGTTCTGCCAGCCATTTGTGTTCCTAACTTGGCTTTTATATGATTGGATGCCTTTTACTTGCAGCCCTTGAGCCCATGTACCTGAGTTTAGGAAGTTGTATATATAATAATCATGAAGGCAGAGACTTTGGTAAGACAAAAAGATACAAGCAAGTCAGTTAATATAACTTTGAGAGTCTCTGAAATAAATGGGTATCATCACCAAAAGCTTCCAACTTGAGGCCAGTGGGCAGCTTTTCCATGAGATAAATTTTTAATAGACTCCAATGGAGAATTTCAGATTTCTATAAAATCTTTTTATCTTTTAAATAATGTCTGTATATGTATAATATGTATATATATAATATGTGTATTTACCTATATACACATATGTATACATAAAATAATATGTATATATAGATAAATACAGACATGTATTTACCTATTTTTTATACTAACGAGTGAAAGTAATTTTACTTCTTTTCTAAATTAGCTGGTTATAATAATTTAGAAGTTGCAGAGTATTTGTTACAACATGGAGCTGATGTGAATGCCCAAGACAAAGGAGGACTTATTCCTTTACATAATGCAGCATCTTATGGGGTGAGTTCTTTCATGTTAACGTTAAAAATCTCTGAAATTTCCAAAGTGAAAATCAGTGTTGCAGTCCAAAGAGAATTTAATTTGACTTTCTCATTTTACAGAAAAGTAAATATGAGGGCTAAAGAGGTTAAATAACTGCCAAGTTTCAATTCTGAATTTATTGTAAGCTTGCCACGTGACCTGCAGCACATTCTATCTTTTGTTTTATTACCTTCTGTAGCACCCATCTCTTATTTTCAGTGAGATGTTGGTGCTGTTGTTTATTTGTTGGTGCCTGGAAAACCCATTGAGATTCATAGGAATCTGTAGAGATCAGATGCTTTGTTCCTGGCTTATAACAGCCTTGAAAATTACAGTCAGTATTGGCTATCTTTAATAATAATCGAGGAAGGCTGCTAGTTTATAAATTGATGTTCAGCAATTATAACACTGGAATAAATGAGAAATTGTTAAACTCCTATTAGTTTAGTCCTCTTCTTGCCTAGAATTCTTAACCATTTTCTGTATATCTTCTCGTTATTGAAATGTCTACGATGATTTTTAATGAACTACCCATAAATTAGGATGTTGAGGAGAAACAAAGTTCTTCTTTTCATTTCTAGAGCAAGTTTGGAAATATGGAAAAATAGGTATATAGCTAGTTTCTTGATAAGAACTAAAGTGTGGTAAAATATTTCAGACTGTAACAGGAGTGTTTTCTTTTACAGCATGTAGATGTAGCAGCTTTACTAATAAAGTATAATGCATGTGTCAATGCCACGGACAAATGGGCTTTCACACCTTTGCATGAAGCAGCCCAGAAGGGACGAACACAGCTTTGTGCTTTATTGTTGGCCCATGGAGCTGATCCTACTCTTAAAAATCAGGAAGGACAAACACCTTTAGATTTAGTTTCAGTAAGTGATGGGCTCTTTGAAAAATCTCAGTGCTTTCCTGACTTTTTAAAGTTCACTTGGTATATATAAGATGTCCTCATGGTGAATGTGGCAAAATCTGGGTTTTAGCCCAATTTAAACTTAGGACTTATTGAAATATAGTACATAAATGAGAGAATTATCTGTTAATTGTATGCTGAGTTCCTTTGGAAATGGGAAAAAGGAGTACGAGCTCTAGCTGCTTATGTTAGTTGGGAAACAAAGTAGGCACAGGCCCTCAGTGAACAGTTACAGTGCGCACAGTGTAAGGTAGTCCAGGCCGTGAGTCTGTGAACTCCCCCAGCTGGGAACATTGCCCTCACTGTGCAGCCAAAAAGCCTGCTTCTAGCAGAGATTGCCTTCCCTCCTCCACTGCCTCATCCCAAAGCTCTCATTGCTTACTCGCCCAGAATTGTTGATGAAACAAGCTTGTTCCTCCAGTTTTCTTTGGAAGTTCTTTTTTCGTCCTCTCCGAAGGGAGCTCATATCTGTTGTAGCCTCCACCTCTGCTTTGGCACCTGTGACACAGTGCCTCTCTTTCCTCTCCCACTGAGGACATTGACCAGAGCAGTGGAAGGAAAGGGAGAAGAAATTCTTCTTGAGCTGGGAGGAAGGAGAGTCGCTTCTGCAGACTGCTTTCTACTGAGAGATTCCGCTGTTCCAAGTTACATTGAGAAGCTGATTTAGTTCAGCTATGCTGAAGATTCAGTAGATTTTTCTCAGAAGGCTGACAACTCAACCCTATTTGCAACTTTGTTTCTTCAGGGAAATGTCTTGCCTGTTCCAAACTACCTTAGAAGAGAACTTATCTAATTCGGTCCGCCCATATGTTAGTCTAGCAGATATAATCGACAATGAGACAAAGTGCTCTAGAGAACATGCGTGGGCCTTGCAGTCAAACAGACCAGCCTTAGAATTCCAGTTCTACCGCTTAGAGTTGTACAGACTGGCATGTTGCCTAGCCTCTAAGCCTCAGTTACCTCATTTATAAATGGAGATAAAATATATCTGGTTAATATGAGAATTAAAAGAGGTAATGTGCTTACAGTTCTTGGCATGGTGTCGGGCACATAGAAGGCACCCAATAAATGGTGCTAATGTTCTTTTAAAAATGTTACATACAAACTGAGTGCCGTGAGAGTCCTCAGACTCGAGGGGAGAAAAAGGTGAGGACTGCAGCAGTATAGATGACTAACTGAAAAGAAGGACTGAATGGTAATTACTTAGTGTCTTAATTGAATATTGTGAAAGAATGGTATATGTCACTAATTAATGTACCGGTAAATTTGGAGATTTTTTTCCATTCCAGCAGATTTGATTAAAATTATTATCTTTCTTTCCCCCACCCATGTTCAATTTTGAGGACCAAATATGTTGCCAAATATTTTCCAAGAAATACAGTCATTCTGTTCACTAAAGTTCTCTGTAGGTTGAATTAGTTCTTTCAGAGTAGTTGCAATAGTGTTAAAAGCTCTTGCCTTTTTTAATTGATATTTCTATAATTTATTTCAGTGCTTTTCAACCATGGTGTCACAGTTAGGATTTTTTTCATGCTTTGCCACATTTAACAGTTTTATTTTGATTCCATGTATCTTGAGAGAGATGTTCTGATTTATGTTTTACATTTAATAACAGTTTAACTGAGTATCACGTGTTTGCTTCACTTTCTTAAATAATTTTTATGTAATAAGTAATTGTAGTGTAAATCTGCTGGATTTTTATCATATTTTTAAGTGCATTCTGTTGAATATAGTAGAATTTAAACTTGCTTATCTCAGATTTCAACTCTGTCTGACTTGTACCCTAGGCAGATGATGTCAGTGCTCTTCTAACAGCAGCCATGCCCCCTTCTGCTCTGCCGTCATGTTATAAACCTCAAGTGCTCAATGGTGTGAGAAGTCCAGGAGCCACTGCAGATGCTCTGTCTTCGGGTCCATCCAGCCCATCAAGCCTTTCTGCAGCCAGCAGTCTTGACAATTTATCTGGGAGTTTTTCTGAACTGTCTTCAGTAGTTAGTTCAAGTGGAACAGAGGGCGCTTCCAGTTTGGAGAAAAAGGAGGGTGAGACATTCTGCAAGAATAACTTTCTAAGTGGTATTGTAGCCACATATTTGTCATTTAGAATGCTAAAGAGTCATTTTTAACCTTAAATACAACTATTAGTATCAGATTGATTAATAAAGCCTAAAAGCTTTAGCCCTTTGTTATTTCTTTTACATTATTTATTAGAATTCCTAATGAAACTTTCTTCTTCCAAGTTGAGACTTGATGAATCTTATGCTGCTAACCTACTCTTTAGATATAAGTAGGCTTTTTGAGAGATTTGGAAGTCCTTTTGGTTGAGGAGTTATGCCTTTATTTACCTCTTCCAGTTTATTACAGATTTATGAAATACTTTTTACCCGTGCCAAAATATCCAATTCTCTTGTTTTGTTTTTTTGAAGATCTTTATGAAGATGCAATCCACATCATAAAATTTATCCATTTAGAGTGTACAGTTCAATGGTTTTTTAGTGTATTTGCAGAGCTGTGCAACTATCACCATAATCTTTAGGTTATAACATTTTCATCACCCCGGAAAGAAACCCTGTACCCATTATCAGTCAATCTCCATCCCTCATTATATTCCCCAGCCCTAAGAAACCACTAGTCTCCTTCTGTCTCTCTAAATTTGCCTATTCTGGACGTTTTATATAAATGGAATCATACAATATATATTTATGATTGACTTTTTTTTTTAAAGATTCATTTATTTGTTATTTTTTTGCTGAGGAACATTGTGCTTGAGCTAACATTTGTGCCAGTCTTCCTCTATTTTGTGTGTGGGATGCTGGCACAGCATGAGTTGATGAGTGCATTCCAGGGATCTGAACCCATGAACCCGTGAACCCACTGCCACCAAAGCAGGGTGCATGAACTTAACCACTATGCCACTGGGCTAGCCCTGGCTGCTTTCAGTTAGCCTAATGTTTTGGAGTTTCATCCATGTTGTAGCATGTATCGATGCTTCATTCCTTTTTATGGATGAATCATATTTCATTGTATGGATATACATATCACATTTTGTGTATCCATTCATCAATTGATGGACATTTGGATTATTTCCACTTTTTAGCTATTATGCATAGTGCTGCTATGAACATTTGTGTACCAGTTGTTGTGTAGACACATTTTTCACTTCTCTTGGGTGTATACCTGGGAGTGGAATTGCTGGGTCATATGGTAACTGTGTTTGTATGAGTCTCAGATGTACTTATTGTATTTTGCCTTCTGTATAGACTACATGGTGTTCTCCACCCAAAGTCTAGTTGCCATCCATCACTGTACACATGTGCCCCTTTACCCTTTTCTCCCTCCTCCCACCCTCCCTTCCCCCCCCAGTAACCACCAGCCTGTTTTCTGTATCTACATGTTTGTTTATCTTTCACATATGAGTGAAATCATATCTTATTTGTCTTCTCCTTCTGACTTATTTTGCTTAGCATAATACCCTCAAGGTCCATCTGTGTTGCTGCAAATGGCAAGATTTCATCTTTTTATAGCTGAGTAGTACACACACACACACACATATACACATACACACATATACCGCGTCTTCTTTACCCATTCGTCCATCAGTGGGCTCTTAGGTTGTTTCCAGGTCTTGGCTATTGTGAATAATGCTGCAGTAAACATGTGGGTGCATATATCTTTTCAAATTAGTGTTTTTGTGTTCTTTGGGTAAATACCCAGGAGTGGAAGAGCTGAATCATATGGTACTTTGATTTTTTGGGAACTCTCCATACTGATTTCCATAGCGGCTGTGCCAATTTACATTCCCACCAGCAATATTACAAGGGTTCCCTTTTCTCCACATTCTCTCCAACACTTGTTATTTCTTGTCTTTTTAATAATAGCCATTCTGATGGGTGTGAGGTGATATCTCATTGTGGTTTTGATTTGCATTTCCCTACTAATTAGTGATGTTGAACATCTTTTCTTGTGCCTCTTGGCCATCTGTATGTCTTCTTTGGAAAAATGTCTGTTTAGGTGGTCTTCCCAGTTTTTAATCGGCTTGTTTGGTTCTTTCCTAAGTTTTATGAGTTATTTATATGGTTTGGATATTAACTCCTTATTGGATTTACAATTTACAAATATTTTCTCCCAGTTGTTAGGTTGTCTTTTCATTTTGTTGATGGTTTCCTTTGTCATGCAGAAGCTTTTTAGTCTGATGTAGTGCCATTTGTTTACTTTTTCTTTTGTTTCCCTTGCCTGAGGAGACATGGCATTTAAAAAGATGCTTCTAAGACCAGTGTCAAGGAGTGTACTGCCTGTGTTTTCTCCTAGGAGTTTTATGGTGTCAGGTCTTACAGTCAAGTGTTCAATCCAGAAAAGAGCCAGTTTAGAAAATCATTTTTTAAAAAGAAGAGAGACATACATACCTGTAGTTTCTATAAAGCTGTTCTCTATCTTTTACCCATCAAAATGTATCTCACCCTGTGCGACGTTGTGGAACTTGTTTTCATAAACTTTTTTGTGAAGTAGCTTAAATCCTCAGAGATAGGGGAACTTTTTTTTTTTGAGACATAATTGACATATAACATTATATTAGTTTCAGCTGTGTGGAAACTTATTTTAAAGATACAGTTAAAAATAAATTTTTTTGACTGTTTTTTAACCTGAGAGTGCCCCACTGGTTAACTATTTCTTCTAACAATGAAATTTTCTAGCTTTCTCTTTCTAATTTTTGATGTCATGTTCAGTATTCTATCCCGAGTGGCTATTAATATTTGGCTTCATCTTCCCATTCTTCATATAATAGTAATATCATAAAACTTTATTGTATAACATTGATATCTATTATTATTCTGGTGTGAAACTGTGTTTTCTGGATTTTTTATTTTTCAGTTCCAGGAGTAGATTTTAGCATAACTCAATTTTTAAGAAATCTTGGACTTGAGCACCTAATGGATATATTTGAGAGAGAACAGGTGAGTACACAAATGGTTTTGCTTGGTTTGGTGTTTTATGGATCCTCAAAAATTAGGACATACTTGGACAAGCCCAGTGGTATAGTGGTTAAGTTCATGTGCTCTGCTTTGGCGGGCTAGGCTTCACAAGTCCAGAGCCCTAGGCATGGACTTACACACTGCTCATCAAGCCTTGCTGTGGTAGCATCCCACACACAAAATAGAAGACGATTGGCACAGATGTTTGCTCAGCAACAGTCTTCCTCAAGCAAAAAGTGGAAGATTGGCAACAGATGTTAGTATGTTAGTTAGCTCAGGGCCTTACTCACCAAAAAAAAAAAAAAAAAGACATACTTCAAATGCCCTGAGCCATTCACCGTATTGAGGGGTGAGGGGGATGTTTTTTTAAACTAGAAATCAGTCACTCTTCTAATTTGGCTTCATCTTGGAATTTCCATTTAGTTTATTAGCACATAAAAATTGAGTCTTGTGTAGTATTAGCTTTCTTGAATGAAAAGTTTAGCTTATTCCATCCTTAAAGTAAATTATCCTTGACCGCTGTTTGTTCAGTTCTCTTGTGTCAGTCACTACTCACTCTAAGCCTGAAACTTTGCTAACCACTATGGGAAGATACATAGATACACCAACTATATATCTGGGATTTTCTAGAACAGTCACAATTTAAAGGACTGTCAGAATGCGTTTACTGATTTTTTTGATTCAGTAAATGTAGTTGCTACAGACTACCACTAGGGAACTTTCTTTCTACTTATGGAGCTATACCAAAGAACATATGAAGAGCTAAATTTTTAGCATAGATTTAGAAATTCACCTGAAAAAAATGGTTACTACAGCAAGCTGGATTATTTAGGCAAAGCTTCATGGAAGATATCTAAATAAAATAGGATTTTAAAGAGTGTCTTCGTTTTACAAAGTAGGAATAGTATATTTGAGGTAGAAGTGTTAGTTTGAACAATGGTGCAGATGTACCAGTTAGCATAGCCCAGAGTTTGGAGGAACCCTTGAAGGCATTGTGTAAACAGGTTGGATGTATAGTAAGGGTGGAAAAGATAAAATCATGTACCTAATGTGGTTAATTTGAAAGTGCGTTTTTGTTTTGCAGTTTAGTTCTGCTCAAGTTCTTATGTTAAATGAAAATAATGATATTTTTGGTAGTTCATGACTCAACTTTCTGTTTAATTAGCTGCAACTTTCATTTTCAGTTTGACAACTAGTTTGCTTTCATTTCTCAGCTGTTCAAAATAATTTGAGGTAAATGTGCGAATTTAGTGCGTTATGAGAGCACCAGTATCTGAATATTTACCAAATGAGTAAGTCTCCTAAACGGTTTCCTCCTCTTTTGTAAGATCACTTTGGATGTATTAGTTGAAATGGGGCACAAGGAGCTGAAGGAGATTGGAATCAATGCTTATGGACATAGACACAAACTAATTAAAGGAGTTGAGAGACTTATCTCTGGACAACAAGGTATTTCACTTTAAATCATTGCTATCATCAGTTTAACAGTTTGCGTAATGGAGCCCTGAACTTAGTAAATGATAATTTAAAAATCCGTAAGAGCCCATTTAGTAGGAAAAACACTAATTAGGATTCAGGAAACCTGGGATCAGGTCTTAACTCTGCTACTGTTAAGCTTCCTGAGCTGTTGTTAACTGTGTGTGAACTTAAGTAAAATTTCTGGGCCATTCAGAAATTTGGGAATTGCTTTAGTTCTGACATTATTTCTGTCATTTCTATTCAGTTATTTCTGAAATATTTGTAGCTCTAAAATTGTGTGATTCTAGAAAATCTGAAACTTGGATATCTCCTATCTTAATGATAATATAATAGATAATGACTAGATGTTTAGGCCTGCCTGTAAAATAATGTTATAAATCTTTATTGTAAATAGTTAAATTATAAACACTTGCAGTGGAAATACTGGGAAACAATGCTACAGCTGAGGAACTTTAACAAAACAAAGTTGAATAACATTTTTTATTTCTCCTGAAGGCAGATACTTAAGGAAAATGTAAATTGCATCGTGCAACAGGTGTTAACACTCTGTGTACCAGGTCCTGGCTGTAGAAAGATGAATTGTTTTAAGTATCAAAAAGCACCTTTTAACTTCATTATTAAACTGAGGGGAGGGATTTACCCTGGGGTCAGAAGCGTCCTATAATTGAAGTTCTGGCTATACAACTAGGATTGAAGATAAACCTCCACTAGCAAAAGTGAGGGGATTTTCAGAGAAGAATGTGTGCTGGCCAGGATAGGATCCGTCTCTTGAAGAAGAAAAAAGAGCAGCTCTAAAAATTAGGTGATTCAAGCTAAGGAATGCTTTAAACTGGTAGGGACTGGGGGAAAATGTTTAAAATGTGAGATAGCCTTGGATATTTCTAGTATAGATGACAAAATTTTATAAGATAAAGAAGAAGGAAAACCCGTGGCTCCCTGGATGTTAGTATACAGTATAAATAGCATCAAAAAGAGGAACTAAAACCCTCAGTTGTGGACTGCCCTTGCAACTTCACTAGAATAATCCTGATCTGGTAGAATGGCAATTACAAAGGAGTACTGGGATAACAAGGGTCATTTAGGAAAGAGGCAGGTTGAAAAGGAAAGCAGACAGTAGTTGTACATTAAACACCTGATGGAGCCTGCAATGCGGTTATTAAGACCTTGTTGCAAGGCTCAGGAAACAATGACAGAAACAGATACACTGCGCCCAAGTGGCAGAAGTGTGTACTTCCATGCCACCTCTGGTCCTGTAGTCATTCTGATACATCCAGCTATAGTTGGGTGGGAACATTTATTCCTACATGGAGGAGAAATGTGGTCATGACATAGAATGACTTTGTCTGATCTCGCATATCAGAGTCACTTTTCTACTTAAAGTTACACCTTATACATCTTCATTTGAAGCCAGGATTCTGTACCTATGTTATACCTAATTTGCAGAGTGGAACTAATGGCAGTCTTCTGACAGTCTCATCTTGCTGACTTAACAGACTTAGATATCATTTAGTGCATCAAGTCAGTAGATTACTTGTCCTGATCTTTCAGTACTGATAAATGTCTCCTTAAGGTGGTCTAAAGATGCCTTAGTCAAGAGTTTCTCACAGTCTTTTTATTGTTAAGTCTTTATTCTGTGAAATACCTAGACACTGTAATTCAGCCATACCTATCAGTCTTTATTAGAGTTTGGCATGTTGGTGGTAGTCCTATTAGTCAGACAAGAGCTCGGAACTAGAATAGTGCTCTTAATCTCCAAAGGCACACTGCCACACCTTAACCCAGCGATGAAGGATTTGATCTCTACCTGAGAAGAGAGCGGAGCTTTAGAGATCTTCTTGTAGAGATTAAAGGAGAGTTGTGTTAACAGATATACCAAAGAAATTAGAAATTCTGTTTGATTCTGTTTAAAAGCTTTTGTGAGAGTAAAGATACAAAAGTGTATATGGTTTATCTTGACCACTGACATTCAGAAAATATGACGAATTCATTGCTGAATTAAAGAATCTATTAGGAGTTAGAATAGGCATTCAGAAGTTAGTAAACTTTATGGACTTCTCATTTTAGGATGATTTAAAATTACCTGAGGCTGTGCAGGTTTCTGTCATAATTCTTCCTCACATTTATAAAAAATAAAGGGACTAAATGCTGAAAGGGCTGCATAGTTAGTAAAGGAAATGATTTGAATAAGACAATGTGTGACAGACTCATTAAGAATAGATAAAGAATAGAAAGATTCTCTGAACTATTCTCACAAAACCCTTATGACTTGTCAGGTGAAAAATTAGTAGTCTAAATGCAGTGTGGTGTTCTGGTTTGGATTCTGGAACAGAAAAAGGACATTAGTGGGAAAAACTGGTGAAACCCAAATAAAGTCTGTAATTTACTTAGTAAGGTTTGATAGATGTACTATGGTTAAATGAAATGGGAGCATTAATGCTCCTAATGGTAGCATTAGGAAGTTGAATGAAGGGTACACAGGAACTCTCTCTCAGCCTTCCTGTAAATCTAAATTATTGCAAAATAAAAATATTTTAAAAATTGGTAGTAAGCATCAGATAGATTAGGTGGTTATTTTTGGTTGGTGTTAACAGTTTTTTTGGCAAATTTTTTTTACGTTCAAATTTCATTTGATAGGTCTTAACCCATACTTAACTCTGAATACCTCTGGAAGTGGAACAATTCTCATAGATCTGTCCCCTGATGACAAAGAGTTTCAGTCTGTGGAGGAAGAGGTATGTGCATGCACCTGAAATGAATATTACCTCAGTAGCTCAATTTCCTGGAGGTTCTCCGATCTACTTGAACATGTAGTAGGGTATTTAATTGTCCCTAACTCTTTACCACCTGGAAGGCTTTTCGAAATCAGCATTTAAGGTACACTCCCTCAAGAAACCTTAATTCCAGTAACTCGGTTCAGCACTACAATTAATAATAGCACAGACTTCTGTTGGAGAAGAGGTTGCTGTTACTTAAAAGAAAATGCTAATGTTCTCTCCCTTCACGAAAGCAATTGCCAAGCCCAGTATCTTAGACAAGACCCAGAATATGTGGATGCTACTTATCCAGGAAATTTTTCTTCCAGCTTTCTTTCCACAAAACTCTTGGATCCACTGAAATCTTTGAATAGTGCCTTAACAGTTTG
Organism: Equus quagga; assembly: GCF_021613505.1. NCBI lineage: Eukaryota > Metazoa > Chordata > Mammalia > Perissodactyla > Equidae > Equus > Equus quagga. Next base: position 148,234,630 of record NC_060268.1, read on the forward strand.
AAGAACATGTACCTTATGTGTGTGAGTTGAGCACAGAGATACAAAGTTGAGTGAGACTTAGTTCTAAAACTTAAACTGCAGCTCTCAATGGAATACAAATTTTGCTTTATTACGGCAGAACAAATGGGAACAAATCATTATTTTGGTTTGTTTTTAGTATGTCACGTGGTTAGCTTTGTATGTTTAGCTCACCTATGCATCTGCTTGTTTCTTTTTCTTCCTTTAGTTTGCATTATATAATTTTCACCTCTAAATATTGTTTTCAGATTGTATTTGCTAACATTTTTAGAAAATAGTACTTTTGAACTTATAGAACTCATTCCTTAACAAAAATATTAAAAACTCTTTTTGTATTCTCAAAAATAGAATCAGATGAGTCAAGAACCATATCTCTCAAATCCGAAAAGACATAGAAGTTAATGCATGTATATTTGAAATATTTTTCCATCAGATGCAAAGTACAGTCCGAGAGCACAGAGATGGAGGTCATGCAGGTGGAATCTTCAACAGATACAATATTCTCAAGGTAATAAGTTGGTGAAGATAAAGTTTGCTGAGACCATAGTTTTCAAACCCTGAAGCCATAATTAACTTTCATAAGAATATAATGATCTGTCCTGGTCTGTAGGTCTTTGACATGGCATCAGGGGATATTTTGGGAAAGATTATATCCTTGGGAGGTTAAGATTCTCAAAATCTCTGTACTATTTTTATAACCAGTAATCTAGCCCTTGTTGAACATGTTCAAGTTTAGGGATTATGCTTTATCTTGGGGTAAAATAAATCCTGTAGGATTAGGACTTGAAACATACAAACTACTATTAAGGTACGTTATTCTAACAAAGGGCAATTTTTTTGTGGCTCATAAAAGAACTCCATCTTAGTTCTATTATGCTTTTTTTATTTGTCCTGTGACTACTCCAGGTTTCTGTGAGCCCCTGTATGTACCACTTTTTTATAATTTTAATAGTATTCACTCTGTATCTTCATCTTTTCCAAAAAGATGTTTTAAGTCATTCTAATGAGAGTCCCGTCTCCTTATTGGTATCAGTTACTCTTCTCAGTACAGTTTCCAATTTTGCTGTTTTTGTTAAGCTATAGCAAGCCAAACTACATACTCTACTTGGGATGCATAATGATTTTGTGTTAACTACATCTAATTTATGGTTAGAATTAAAATTTCGCAGATGTCTTTCTAATACCTAGATTTTAAACTTAAAAGTGAACAATATCAAATCTTTCAGCTGTGTTGTGTTACTGTTTAACAGTAATACCCTATTATGAGTATAATATTAGATGTCGTACTTTAGAGTTAGTGAATAGTAACTAAAACTAAAACCATTGAGCTTGCTATTTTACACTAATAGAAATTAAATGATTTAAAACAAGCACACATTCAGGTGAAGGGCTAATACTTCTGGGAGCTCATTTTTATTAGTTTATATCATAGTATGACATAAGAATGACATCTTGAGATTTCCATTCATGGACATATGTATAATCATTTTTAATAAGACAGTTATGCCTACGACAGGAAGTTTCAGTCAAGTCCTCTTTGTCTGCAAGCAGTAACAAAATCGTAGAGGTTTGTTAAGGGTGAGGGCAGGAGAGAGAATATGTGTTTGATTTCAAAGTCATTGAATTTCAGGAAGATACACTTTCTTCCTGCCAAAAGGTATTTTAATGCAATATTTATTGAAAAATTATTCAATAATGAAACTTTTCTTTTTCTTTTCTTTTACATAAATGAGATCTGTTTATGCCAGTTGTGTTCCTTGATTACTTCCGTGACTGTACTTTGAGTTAATTTGAGCCAAGACTAAAACCACGAGCTCCTAGATGTCTTCTGGGACCAGCAGGGGGCTGTAGCACCTTTAAACACAGCTGAGAAATAGCTCTAGGATTGTGAATTTTTACCCTGGAAATACTCCTAATGGGACCATTATCCACCTTTAAGTCTTCTCTAGACAAAAGTTCTGGGAATTGGAGGGATAGGGAAGGGTACAGGGAGTAATAAGTGTGTTTGTGTGTGTGTGTGTTTTAAGAATGATTTTGGTGTGGCTGTTTTAACCATTTTTTAATTAAAAACAGATAAAGATGGTACTTTGAGCTAGATAAAACAGGAAAAATACTGTTCTTTCTAATACTTAGATACAGAACTTAGCATGTCTAATTTGGAGATGTTTTAGTAGTGATTCTAAATTAATGAGCATGGAAGTGTTTTAATCAATTAATGGTATTCTTGACTTTATATCATATAATGGCCATGTAGCTGTTTTCCCCTTTGAAGTTTTGGTTTCCAAAATGTAGCTGTATTTCCATCTTTATGGCTGGGACAAAATATTTTTAGTTGACTAGAACAACACATAGTTAACATTTCAGAGGCAAGTTTTGCCTCTCTTCTGGCTATGTGGCCCATTTTTAGTTAAGATGAACAAGTAGATAATTATTATGACCTAAAGATTTGATTTTTCTGGTTTCTCTTATAGATTCAGAAAGTTTGTAACAAGAAGCTATGGGAGAGATATACTCACAGGAGAAAAGAAGTTTCTGAAGAAAATCACAACCATGCAAATGAAAGAATGCTATTCCATGGTAAGATTCCTTCCCCCTCACCCTACCACCATCCTCCTCCACATTAGGATAGTTTTTTGTCAAGTATGAAATAATAATAAATCTGCATATTCCTTATGTCATTTAAAAAAAACTAAACCTAATTTTTTCTGTAAATTTTACATTTATATTCATATTTTCAACCTCTTTTGAATTTGTGTATTATATGATGGATGGTTTATAAAATGGAAAAAATACAGAAATAGGAATGTTGATTATTCATGTTTTCCTTTTTTCTTTATATATTATGATCATTCTGAGAAATGGCATGTTTTATTTTTAACTAGTTGATTGAATTAAAATTAGAATAATATCTGAAAAATCCCCTCAGAAGAGTGTATACATCCTATTCTGACTTTGATTCTAAGTGTCAGAACTACGTTTAACTTAAGTGTTAAAAGAGCCGTTGTCATTGAATCTATGGAGGTTTCTGAGAACTTCATTGAACCGAGAGCTCCGCCATTACTTTTTTGTACGTTGCAAGTTGGCAGGTGTTGAGTGGTCTTTCAAGTTTGTAGCAAAGATTAATATAGATATTAATGTAGTGTTTATCAAGTCTTAAAGCACATTACCCATATTAGCTCCAGTCTATTCCTTAATTTGGCCTTGATTGCAGAAAATTTTTAGAGACCTATAAAGTTCTATAAAACACAGTATTTAAATTTCACAATCCCCTAGAAGAATGGCTAGAGCAGAATGGAGCAGAATTGGTATATAACGTCTAAATGGTACTTCTTGTTCCAAAACCCTAAAAATCATCATGATAATCTCTTGGCACAGAGCATAACATTTATTTCTGTATTGACTTGATGGTTATAATGAGTGATTTTTCCATTTTATAATACAAATGGTTTTAGTTTTTCCAAATTAATTCAAATAAACGATTCTATTCTTCAGTATTTCTGTAAAGTGGAATTCGATGTATTTTCCTGTCCTTTGTGAACAGGGACACTGATCTTGATGAATCAGTTTTTTAGCTGTGTTATGTTGGCTCTTCCCAACCCCACCCTCACCCTACTCCGTGGCCTGGTTCCAGCGCCCAGCACCTCCCCTTTGGCTAAGCTCCCTTTTTCGGCACACATGGAAGGGAGGAGGAGAAAGAAGTCAATATGTAGGAAATGAAGGAACACACTGCATTTACAGATTGAACATGGTATAGCAGGTGATGAAAGGCAGAGATGTGGAAGGATGGGAGAGAAGAGGTATAAAGAAGAGAATGAACATGAAAAGGCCACTTTTGATATCTAGAAAAAGTACACAGACGTGGGTGTCATTGTAAGCCTAGTTTCATTCACACCTGCTATATGAGGTGCATTATGAGACTCTTGGTTTTGGATTTGTATGGTCTACAATTTGATAACTCTAGCATTGATATTTCAAGCAATCTGTTTGTTTTTCTAGTTGAATCTACATGTGTCCTTATTTTGGCATCTTAACCACAATGCTATTAAAAATATTAATTAATGATAGCAGTTCTTCTAAAGTATTTATTTATTCTAAAGTAGTAAACCGGCTGACTATTAACCTGTTACCGTTGTTTTTTGATTTCGCTTTGTTGTGGCAGCAGTGTATATATGTTTAAGAATTTAACTTCTAAGAGGCTTTACTTTCTGTTCTTTTTCTTCTGAGATAATTTTGAATTGTTATCCATCTATATATATTTTAGGGTCACCCTTTGTGAATGCAATTATCCACAAAGGCTTCGATGAAAGGCATGCCTACATAGGTGGCATGTTTGGAGCAGGGATTTATTTTGCTGAAAACTCTTCCAAAAGTAATCAGTATGTATATGGAATTGGAGGAGGTACTGGGTGTCCAGTTCACAAAGACAGATCCTGTTACGTTTGCCACAGGTAAGAGGTCTCCTTTTTTATTTTGATAAGAATCAGATAAGAACTGGTTTCATATTTGAGAAATTTGGGGGGGCAAGGCACTATCTTGGACAACTTTAGGAATCCAAGCTAGGTGTGTTTCAGGTTGCTTTTGGCCCTCTCACCAGTTATAATAATAGCTGATATTTATTAAATGATCTGTATGAGTCAAGCACAGTTCTAAACACTTGACCTATCTAACTCATTAATCATTAGAACAGCTGGTGCTTAAAGAATATGGAGTAGAAAATAACCATTGAACATAAAAGAGATTTTACTGCAGCCTTGAATATTGTAGGACTGTGGACTCCTTAGAACTCTAGTATTCAAATGCTGAAATGACACTACTTGCCAAGTCTAGTCATTTCGTGACAATGGGTGAGGGAGTCTTTCTTCCACTGTGACACAATCTCAGTCCTCAATTTGTGATATTACTAGTCAAAAGGTTATAATAAAACACATCAGTTCCTTTAGAAAGCACATTATTATCAAATAACTACTTTGCACTCTTTTTTTCCACTTTTAGTTACCCTGTTGTAACTCAGTTGTTAAAATCATTCAAATAACTTGGCCCTAATAGATAAAATCCTCATAGGTAAATAAATTATCTTCTCCCATTTGAAAAATCACTTCAGATTACTTATTGAGATTTATCCTACAGTTAGGGCACTGCTTATAAAGATCTAGAGAATCACCTAGATCACCAGAATCACTTACAGGGCTTGTTAAAACCTGGATTCCTAGCTGCCGATTTAGTGGGTCACGAGTAGGACCCTAGAGCTTTAATTTCTACCAAGTTCCCAGATGGTACTGATGTTTCCAATCACTGATCTAGAAAACACCCAGAGGTGTAGTTCTCAGCCTTAGCAGCACATTGGAATCACCAGGGGAGCTTTAAAAACTACTAATGCCTGTGTCCCACCCTTAGAGATTCTCATTTAATTGGCCTAGAATACAGTCTGGGCATTATGATTTTTGAAAGCTTCCCAGCTGATTTTGAAAGGTTGCCAAGGTGAAGAACTGTAGTCTTGGAGAGAAACCATGTCTGTTTTTGTTTTGTTCTCGTTTTCTCCCCAAATTTAGACTCATGTAGGTGTCTAAAGTCAGCCCTCCTGCATATTACCTCCTACCCACTTCTTTTTTAAATCATAAATTGGGCTGGTTAAGAGGCTTGTTATTTCTTGAGATTCTGTAACTTGAACACTGCTGTTTTTACTTATATTATCTAGAGGCTAAATAGTACTGATTATTAGTAATAAGCAGTGTTCTAGTACCTCTTCTAAACTGTCTTTGGGACAGAATACTTAGTTGTCTGGAAATAAGTTTATTAACTGAAGACTTATGTATTTTGGATTATCATGGAACTGATTGTGACTATAATAGAAAATCTGTTAGAAATGCTGAGAAGGTTTCCAAAGGGCATATCTAGAATAAAAGATATATAGCCTGTCTTCTTTGGAGAACAGAATCATCAACTGGTCCACCAAAACCTCCTGTTCCCCTCGAAAAGAAGGAAAAGAAGAGAGAGAAACAATGAAGTAATAAAAAAAGGTTCGTTGGAACTAAGGAAGGCCAAATCATATACCTGAGGGGAGTGGGAGAGTGATCTGCTTAAAACTTCTGGTAAGGGGCTGGCCCCGTGGCCAAGTGGTTAAGTTCACATGCTCTGCTTCGGTGGCCCAGGGTTTCGCCGGTTCGGATCCTAGGTGCGGACATGGCACCACTCATCAGGCCACGCTGAGGCGGCATCCCACATGCCACAACTAGAAGGACTCACAACTGAAAATATACAACTATGTACTGGGGGGCTTTGGGGAGAAAAAGGAAAAATAAAATCTTAAAAAAAAAAAAAAAACTTCTGGTAAGGGAAGATCTATCTGAGGTGGTAACATTTCAGCTGAAACCTGAAAAATGAGTATTAGCCGGGTGAAGAGTGGTAGGTAGAATAGATACTGTTCTAGATGGTAGAAGAAACAGTATGTATGATGGCCATGGAGTAGAAAGTTTGGCTGATAGGAAGAAAGAAAATTAATGTGCCTGGGCATAATGAACACAAGGTAAGATTAGAGAAATCAGAGCATTGTAAAGAATTTAGATTTTCTTCTGAGTACAGTGGGCAGCCTCTAAAGGGTTTTAAGCAAAAAGGTGATGTGATCTATGTTTTTTGTTGTTTTTTTTTTAAACCACTGGTTGCTTGGAATAGTTTAGATGGGAATTAGAATAGAAACAGGAAGATTAGTTCAGAGGCCATTGTTATAATCTAGTTGAAAATTTTGGTGATTTGGACTTGATGGTGACAGTAGAATTAAGAGAAGTGCATGGGGTCCCCACCCGGTGGCACAGCAGTTAAGTTCGCATGTTCTGCTTTGGCAGCCCAGGTTCACTGGTTCGGATCCCAGGTGCAGACATCACACAAGTTGGTGAGCCATGCTGTGGTAGTTGTCCCACATATAAAGTGGAGGAAGATGGGCATGGATGTTAGCTCAGGGCCAGTCTTCCTCAGGAAAAAAGGAGGATTGGCAGCAGATGTTAGCTCAGGGCTAATCTTCCTCAAAAAAAAAAGAGAGAGAAGTGCATGGATTTCAAATATATTTTGAAAGTGGGATCAAACTAGGCTCAGTTGAATAATTATCCACCTGTGCAAACCACTCTTGGAAGCCCCTTGAACTTTCTCCTCCTTCCCACTTGGCCTGTGATTTGTACTTTTGCTGGGATACACACAGAAGGTAGAGTCTGCATCTCTATAAGGTTATTACATTTTTAGGTTTTGCACTTAAAATAAGGATTAAAGTGACAGATTGTTTTTTGGGGTTTTTTTCTTGAGGAAGATTCACCCTGAGCTAACATCCTCTGCCAGTCTTCCTCCTTTTTTTGTATGTGAGCTGCTGCCACAGCATGGCCACTGACAGACAAATGGTGTAGGTCCAAACCCAGGCCGCTGAAGCAGATCGTGCCGAACTTAACCTCTAGGCCACCAGGGCTGGCCCAGCAAATTCTCTTATTAGTGAGAGTAGAGGACATTCTTACAAAGTTCTTTTAAGGGTGAAATGATAAAAGCAATCATAAGCGTTTAAGTATAAATGCATTTAAAGCTTATGCAGTGTACACAAATTAACTGTCATGTGCTGCCTTGTCTTCAAGATCTTTTCCTTTTCTTGTTGTAGGCAGCTGCTCTTTTGCCGGGTAACCTTGGGAAAGTCTTTCCTGCAGTTCAGCGCAATGAAAATGGCACATTCTCCTCCAGGACATCACTCAGTCACTGGTCGACCCAGTGTGAATGGCCTAGCATTAGCTGAATATGTGATTTACAGAGGAGAACAAGTAATTCCATTTTATTTGTTCATCTTCAGAAATGCTTTAGAGCCATTGCTTTAACTTGTTACTAATCTCTTAAACTGACGAGGCATGTTGCATGAAGAACTGAATTTCTTTTTAACTTGTATTTGGAAGTAATTTCAGACTTACAGAAAAGTTACAAAAATAGTGAAGAGAATACCCTTATACCCTTTACTCAGATTTTCCAACTGTTCACAGTTTATTGCTCTCTTTCTCCTTTATCACTCACTCCCTGTGTGTGCACACACATAGTTTTTTCCGAACTTCTTGAGAATAGGTTATAGGCTTGTTCCTTTACCCTTAAGTACTCCAATGTGTATTTCCTAAAATCAAGGATGTTCTCTTAAAATTATTAAAATCGGGAAAATACCATTGATATAATTTACGTCTAAGCTATAGACCTTGTTCAGATTTTGCCTGTTATACTGAATCCTTTCTTTTAGCTTCTGTAAAATATAATTGATCAGAATCCTATATTTAATAGTTAACCTGTCTGTAGCAAGGAAATATATAATTCCCTCTTGCTCTTAGTGACACAGATCTAGTCAAAAGCATCTCTAGAGCAGTGTTCTGAACTGGGGATATATAGCAGAGTCACCTCAGTTATTAAAAACAGACAAACACAGGCTTAGTACCCATCCTAGACCATTCAGAGCCTAAAGGACTGGAGTCAAGGTAAGGATGTTTTGAGAAAATGCCCATAGAGGATTCTGATCCACAGCACTAATTTAGAACCTCTCCCTAAAGATTAGGAATCCTTACGATAAATCTCCTTTCAAAGAATTTTGTTTACCAATATTTGAATTAATCTTTCTCTTCCAGGCTTATCCCGAATATTTAATTACTTACCAGATTGTGAGGCCTGAAGGTATGGTCGATGGCTAAATAGTTGTTTTAGGAAACTAACTCCACTGAACCTAAAATCATCTAAGCAGCTGGTGGCCTCTTAAGTTTTACTCCTTTGCTGAGGAAAATCATCTTGTCTACAAGCCTGTGGCAAAAGGATAAAAAATGTGAAAGAAGTGTAACATTCTGACTTGATAAAGCTTTAATAATGTACAGTGTTTTCTAAATATTTCCTGTTTTTCAGCACTTTAACAGATGCCATTCCAGGTTAAACTGGGTTTGTCTGTACTAAATTATAAGCAGAGTTAACTTGAATCTTTTATACGTTGTGCATTGATGCTAACAGAAACTGTAATCCCCTCAACAGAATTCATTTTACTAATACAGTACTGTGTTCTTGAAAACACAGCATTTACACTGAATACAATTTCATTTGTAAAACTGTAAATAAGAGCTTTTGTACTAGCCCAATATTTATTTACATTGCTTTGTAATATAAATCTACTGTTTGAGTACTGCAGCGGTTTCCACGTTTTCATGTGTACTGCTCATCTGTACTTCATCTTGCATCGTCATGATTGAGCGATCTTTACGTTTGATTCCAGATGCTGTGTTGAGAAGCTAGCAGAGACTTTGTCAGTTGGGAAAGATTGATTTATCAGATCTAATTTGCTGATGGAAGTTTTATCTCTCGTTAGAAATCTTTCCCAATTAAGAACTTGTTTCATGAGTACTCTGGGGATTTAATTTGTGATACCTTTGTATGTATAAGACACATTCCAAAGAGCTCTAATTATGATAGTCCTGATTGCTACAGAAGTTCCTTTATTGGCCTCAAACTCTGGGTTCCGCATTTGAAAATTTTCTCCTGTCATTCTGTGAAAATTAGAGCAAATGCTTCCATTTTTGAGAGACACTAAATCCTGCCACTGAAAAATTATGGTGGTCTTTTCGTGGAATGTAAATTGGAAGTTAAGTTTCAGGGGCAGGAAGGGTAATCCTGAATAATTTTCCAGTCTGTTCTAATTACCTTAAATCTAAAGGAAAAAAAATAGCAGACGGGAGTGGGTAGTTTTTTGTCCTAAGTATTTTTTCCTGTTCTTTTTCTTTGGCCTTATTGTTACTGGCACTTCATATACCATAGGTAAACTCAACCCAGAACCATGAAATATCGGTGTCCCGGTTGTCTCCTGGTCTCCTGAATGGGCAGGTGCAGTGAGACGGGCACTTCTGCTCCTGGGTTAGGTCATCGTGACATTGCGCTCAATTGGAAATACACTTCTATTGTGCATCACATGATGTCCAGGCTTGTGTTCAGTTTGGCAGCTGTGGAGGGGAATGCTATCCCATAAAATGCCATTCCTATTTTCTAATGTAGAGCTATCTTTTCCATAAAACGTGCTAAAACGTCTTGTTACAGAGACGTGAGTTATGGCTTGACAGTCTATTTTATTCGTAGGCTCCAGCTCCCTCAGAAGTCAAGGCAGGATTTTTACCCCCTTAAGTCTTTGTAAATGAGGACGTTCCCTTTCACTCTCTGTACCAGTTCACCTTTGTTTTACATTTTACTTAGTCTCTTAATTAGCTGGCCCTTTGCAGTAACTTGTATGTGAAGTTCTAGAGAATCACATTTCTTGTCTTGAGTAAGAGTTAAAGTAAATGCATATCTGCAGTTGTTTCTATGATGTAAATTGTGATCTTTATTTAAGAGGTCAGTTCCTGACCTTGGAGTGCTTTTATACAGTTCTCTAATAATTGCAAATATGATCATACAGTCATTTCTTGGAACACAAATGGACTATGCCAAATTTTATAAAATTTTTCAGGTTCTGGAAGCTTCCAGTTTTATAATTAGAAGATAATGAGATGAGTTAATGGAATTTATATTTACATACCTTACCTCTCAACATTTAGCCCATATTACTCACCCTATGAGTGAATCTGGAATTGCTTATCATGTAAAATCATCATAGTCTATGAATTTGCGGTATTGCAGCCTGTTGTTTCATCTAATCCATTACTTAGTTAGCGTGTTGTTTTTCTGTGAATGATTATATTGTGGTTAGTATGATAGCATGGCAATATTTTCAGATAGCTTTTTGTTTGTTGGGAGCTTGGGGGGGTTGGGGGAGGGTTTTTGGAGTCTTTTGCATGAAATACCTTACTTTATAATGATGGAATTGCTTTTTCTTTTGTCTTGTGATTTTTTTTGAAGTGCGATTTAACTTTTTGTGTGAGTAGTACTGTTATATCCATCTTGAGTGTCTTACTTGTACTGTATCACATTCCATACCCTCATTTAATCCTTAATAAACTGTTCACTTGTTCTTCTGGGTAGCATGGTAATTACTGAAATAGAATAAATGTGTAGAATGGTCTTTGGGAAAAAGGATAAAGATTACAATAAACCACAATTTCAGGAAAACAATGTAATTCTGAGTCTAATAGTGATAAAGAGTGCAGTTTACAGTTTGAAATATTGAGTATTGGGACCATACCTGCTCAGATGCTTTAAGATGGCAGTAGCTGTCAGATGCTTTTAGACGTTTAGTCTGTCCAGCACAACTTTTGGCAGACTTTAAAGCTCATTCCTGGGGAATCTCTCTTCTTAACTTAATAAAGAGGAATATATTTTGTTTTCTATGTCATATAAAAAATTATGTTTTCAAATATTAAAATTAGTGGTATTTATTACTCTTAAAAGAAAGTATAATAATATGCATTTTAGACTTCAGTATGCTAAGTGTCTGTGTGTGTGATCAAGTCTCTGCTTTCCATAGTAAGAGAATAATGGTGCAAATAACCCATACGTCATTTGGCTTTGAAATATATTTCAGCAGCTTTATCTTACTGCTTTAGTTAGGATAATATTAAAGTGTTCACTTGCTGTTTCAGAGCATGCATGTCACTGTATGATGTGATCCAGTTGTTTGCAGGGTGATGAAGAAAGAAAGCATACAAATAAACTTCCCTAAGCTTTTGTGATTAGTGTTCCTGGCTGACCCTTTGCCTACTGTCCTGTCCTAGTCCAGGACTAGAGTGACAGAGGGAGCAAGTAGTAGTAGCACCCTTCCTTCACCAGGAGAACTGTCTGAATTTTATAAAGTTAGACTAGAATATGATCTTTCCACTATCTCCTGAATCTCCACCCCTCCTTGTTTTCATGCTTACTGACAGACTGACCTAAAATACTTAATCATACCCTTTTAAAAGGTTCTTGTTCCTTACATACAAGCCACCATTATCAGAAGTGTCTTCTCTACTTCGTCATCCACCCACAGTTGTCATCCCTGTCACACAGATATACACAAAGCCCCTGAGATGATGTGCCCATATACCATAGAGCAGTGGTACACAAATGTGGCCTGCACATGGGCTTGGTCTGCAAACCATTTGTTACCAGTCCATGGAAAGATGAAAACAAACATTGAGAGGAAACTTTTATAACAGTCTGACATTGCTGCAGTGGTTTGACTTTCTTTACCAAAATATTTGTCTGCTACAGAGTGGAAATTAAGAGGGGAAAAAACCTAGTCCCTCACAGACAATTTGAAAGGTATAAGGAAAATTCCTGTTTGTTTACCACTAGACCCATCACTTAGCACATGCTGGCACATAGTAGTTCCTCAGTAAATTTTTGTTGAATAAATAGTGATTAAGTGATTGGGCTCTAGGGTCAGATGGATCTGGATTTGAATTTTACCCTGTCCTTCACCAACTGTGAAACCATGAACAAACTGTATAATCTTTATAAGCTTTATCATACTTATAGGGGCATTGAGAGAACTAAATGATTTTCTGTCTGTGCCACTAAGTGCTGTACTTGACAGTAACTGCTGATTGTAATTAATATTATTATTTCCCTGGGTGTTCCAGGACTAGTGGTTGAATTTTCTTGTTGTGGAGACATAGAACATAGAATTTTAAAGCAGCAAGATTTTATTAGCCACTGATCCCTTTGTTCAAATGAAATCTTAAGCTCAAAATGTAAAGTATATAAATCTCTAGGTGTGTGAGGATCTCAGTCTGAAAAATACTGATAAAAGCACACAGACATGATGCCAGCCTGGTTGAAGGAAGACACACCCATAACCCAAGCTGCATCATATTCCTGCGGTACAGAAGAAACAGTCCCTGCTCAAATGGACTCCTGGGCAAAAGTCCAGAATACTCCATGTGAGCACCAGTCAGCAGACACAATCTTGGAGGATTAGCACCCCCACAAACTTAATAGAATAGCTATGGAATAAGAATGTTTAAAATGATGGGGGGGGGGGTGAAGAAAGCATAAAACCATTAGAAAAGATGATACTATGAAAAAAGCAAAGTAGAATTGAAAAGCTAAGTCTTTTGGAGCTAAAAAATGTATAATTAAAAACTCAGTGGGCAGATTAAACCACAGATTGGGCATGTCTGAAGAGAGAATTGGTGAACTAGAAGATAAATCAGGAAAATACCCAGATTATAACAGAAGAAGAGGTGGGAAATAGGAAAGGGCAAAGAGACATGGAAAACAGAACAGGAAGATCCAATGTAAAGAATAGGAGAGGTAAGAGATTTGAAGGTTTTTCCAGAATTTATAAAGGATATGGATCCTCAAATCGAAGAAGCATAACATGTCTAGGAGAGTGAATAAAAACAAGTCTGCTTATAAGCATGTAGTAGAATCGCAAAAAATGAAAAAAACCTAAAAGCAACCAAGGAGAGAAAACATTACCTACAGAGATGTAATTACACTGACAGTAGGCTTTTCAATGGCAGCAGTGTAGGCCAGAGGATAATAAAATAACTTCAAAGTGCTGAGAAAAAAATTGATGTTAGCTTTGAACTCTATAATAGGTAAATGAGTATTCAAAAGAGAGAATGAAGAAAACGTTTTCCGATTTTGCTGAAAGAACTCATATAGGATTGGTCTTTAGGAACGAAAGCAGTTCAATCTAGAAGGAAGGAGTGATGCAAGAGCTGGTGAACAAAGAAATTGGTAAACATGTTGGTAAACAGACTGAAATCATACATAAAAAGAGACTGAGTACCTTATTAACTGATGGGGACTGATATCTTCAAGACATAATAAATGAAAAAAGCAGGAGGTTGACCAGTATGTATGATTTGCTACTGTTTGTATAAAATAGGGAAAAGTACAATATACATTTGCTGCTTTAGGCATAAAATACCTCGAGGATACATGGAAACTATTGGGAGGACATGTGGGTGCTGGGCAACAGAGGTTTTAAAGGGACTTTTCACGGTATACTCCTTAATTCATTTTGAGTTTTGTACCAGAAATATTTTATGTATTTAAAACACTATAAAATAAGCATTATCTATAAAAAATACTGTAGATTTGAGATTTAAAAAGCAAGGTGGAATTTAAAGGACTACTTGACAGTAATACAGAAAATAGGAGAATCTTTAAGATAACTGATGAATTTTAGAGTTTGTTAAGTATGCATATTAAGCTTTTAAAGATAGTTGATAAAAGAGTAGAAACAACTGTAAAGGTGAAAAAAAGGTAAGAAAAATGAACCTCCAATAGAAATGGGAATAACAGGTGACTCATGCACTTCTTTTCCCCAAAAAGTATAAAAGAATCTAGAGTGAATAGGAAATATCTGTAAAGGGCTGAGAATAGGCTAGACACTCCTGAGGAAGAAGACAGTAAGTCGGGAGGAGCAGAGATTGAGAACAGCATTAGTGCTGTAGTAACTCAGCGCAATATGTGCAGGGATAGGCTCTTTGACCAACTGGACAGACTATGTATGGAATTTTTGTGTACATCAGAGGTAACGTTACAGATGGCGTGAAAAGGAGGAACTGTTGAATAAATTGTTATGGAACAACGGTTATCCATATGGAAAAAAAGATCTATATATGGATGCATACACAAAAATAAATTTCACATGGATTTTACATATGAAAAGTGAAATATTTTAAATGTTTAGAAGAAAATAATGATTTTCTGATTTGGGGATAAGGAAGAACTTCTAACTGAGCTTCAAAGAATGCTAACCGTAAAAGAAAAAATTGGTAAATTTGACTATATTAAAATTAAAAACTTCAGTTCATCCAAACTCCTATAAAGAAAGAAGCATGTCACAAAGTGAGAGAAAATATTTGCAACACATGTAAAGGGAAAGGATTCATATCCAGGATATATTAAAAGCTGCAGTAAGGAAGGGCCAGCCCCAGTGGCCTAGTGGTTATGTTTCGGCATGCTCCGCTTCGGTGGCCTGGGTTTGGTTCCCAGGCATGGGCCTGCACCATTCATCTGTCAGTGGCCATGCTGTGGTGGCAGCTCACAAACAAAAAGAGGAAGATTGGCAACAAGCAAGTACAATAAAGAAAACACGAAAAGAATGAGTAAAACATAGGCATTTCTCAAAATGGGAAACCCCAGTGACCACTAAGCATTCCGAAAAATGCTCAGCCTCATTTACAATCGGGGAAATTCACATCAGGTGCCGTACAATACTATTTTACGTCTGCTGGAATTGACAAAAGTGAAAAACTTGTCAATGCAAGTAGTAAAGAATGTGGACCTCACACACATTGCTGTGGGTCCAAGTGCTTTGGAAAACAATTTGGCATTTCTGGTAAAATGAAAAATTCTACTTAGGAGTGTTTAAAGAGGAAACCCCGACTCGGTTCCTGGAGACGAGCAGAATGTGTAGCATTGACAGCAATAATGTTTATATAATGACTGTCTTCTCTTTGCCCTCCTGATTCACTCCTCACTGTTCTCCACCCTGCTTTCTGCCCCAGAATACTAAACTTTATGGACCAAATAGACAGATTCACTTGCCCTCTGGCTTCCTGTTGGGTTTGGCCAAAGGGGAATCCCAGCAGGATATTGGAGGGAGGGAGAGGGGAAAGGAAAAGAGATCTGAACATCTGTTTTCCCTGTTCCCATCCTGCCCAGTCATCTCAGGACAGCCCTGACACTATTGATCTTTGGGCAGGATGATTCTTTGTTGTGGGGGCTGCCCTGTGCATTGTAGGATGTTTAGCAGCATCTCTGACCTCTAACCACTAGATGCCAATAGCACCTCTCCTCCCCCAGTTGTGACAGCCAAAAGTGTCCTAGATATTGCCAAATGTCCGTTTGGGGGCAAAATCTCCCTTTGGGGGAGAACCACTGGATTCACTGTCCCCTTGACTAAAAAAAAGTCACTGCTTCTCCCAGAATGGCCCTGCTTCTTACCCAACTTTTCTGGTTTCAGTACTACTCCCTCCACTTCTTCCTCCTGGCATAGGGGTGGTAGCAGCTTCACTCTACTGTGCTATCCCTTCTGATTTCTCTCCAGTCTGTCTATACCTTTGTGAATAGTTGCTTTATTAAATCTTCCTTGAATCATCAAACTTTGAGTGTGGCATCTATTTTCTGCTGCCACAATAGTAAAAGATCATTACTAAAGGGGCCACTCCATAATCACTTCCTGATTATCTTGTCTTCCAGGCATTATGTCAGGCACTAACCAGAAGAGCTAAAAAGAAGGTGGCAAAGAAAGACTTGAGGAGGAGGGGTGCAGAAGTAGACATGCCCCCTAGAGGCTGAAAAAAGAAACACTAGACTGAAAAGATTCATAAACCGGTCTCTAAACCGTCGGCTCACTAGAAATCTGTGACTGCGTGTCAAAGGGAGTTTAGTAGTATCATCCTGTTAACAAATAATTCTCAGGCAAAACAGTTTTTGAAGATTGCAGAAGCTGATCCATGAAAGACCTCTGCAAAGCAGCATATGGAAAGCCCCTGTCATAGGGCCTAGCACCCAGTAAGTGCTGCATAAATGGTTAATGAATCAGAAGGATAGTTAGGACTTTGAATCCAGCAAAGAGTTATTTTATTTTAAGACATTTACATGACAGATCAAGGAGACAAAATATATACAGAAGACCTAAATAACATAATAACATGGATTTAATTGATATGTATAAAACCTTGTTTCCCAAGTGTTCATGGAACGCTTACAAAAATTGTCCATGCATTAGGTCATAAAGAAAACCTTAATAAATTCCAAAAACTAGAAATAATGTGGGACAATATGCTCTGTTCGCAATTGGTCAAAACTGAAAATTAGTAACAAAGCTAGCAAACAAAAAGTCCTAAACACCTGGATACTGAAGATGTTTCCTTGATTTAAACAGGAAATTAAAACTGAAATTGCAGAAGAGTTAGTGGAGAGGATAAAGAGAACACTCAAAATATGAGACACACCAAAAGCAGCGTCCCAAATATTTGAGATCTTAAATACTTTTAATAAAAATAAACTAAAGAAATTACTAATAGCACCAAAAGTAAATAAACCAAGAAAGAAGGACTTAGTAAAAGTAAAAGCAGAAACTAGGGGATAAGAAAACAATTGAGGAGCAGCAATAAATGCAAACACTAGTTCTTTTAAGGGAATGAGATAGTTAAGGTCATCAAGAAAAAGTAAATCATAAATCCATCATAAAAAATGAAAATGGGGAAGTAACCACAATTACAGAGAAAATTTAAAAGAATTTTCAAAGACCACTTTTCTCAACTCCATGCAAAGAAATTTGGAAACCTAGATGACACGTAAGGTGATACTCTAGTAAAACATAAATGACCAAAATTAACACCAGAAAAGAGAAAATCTAAAGCCAAATGCCAAGGAAGGCATAGAGAATACCGTCCAAGAGCCATCCCCAAACTATCCCAGACCCAGGGAGTTTCATACGTAACTTCTGACAAACCACTAGGGAATCAGTAATGCCCGTGTCATTTGAGCTGTTCTCGAGTGTACAAAGCTTCCAATGTTTTTATAACTACAACATAGAATTAATATCGTTTCAACAAGATAACACAAAAAAATGAATTTTAATGCATAAATCTTTAAAATAATTGCAAACAAAATCCAGCAGAATATTAAAACAATACCCACGAGAGTAGGGATTAACTGTGAATGGGCGGGAGGGAGTTTAGGGTGATGGACACATTCCACCACCGGATTAGAATGTGTATCAGTCATAAATTTACTAAAGATAACTTAATTGCATACTTACAATGGGTGAATTTTATGGTATGTAAATTATATCTCAGTAAAGCTGTTGGTGAAAAATAATATATAACCAGTCAGAGCTTATATCAAAAAAGCAAGGATGGTTCACCATTAGAAAATATAGTTCACCCTATCAATAGCTCACAGGGCAAAAATTAGGTAACAATCCCCCTGAATGATGAAAAGGCATTTGACGAAGGCACACATATGTACATACATATATGCAAAATAGAAATAGATGCTTCCTAATGTAATAGTTACATATAAATCAACTTCATTTATAAACCAAAAGCCAGCCTCGTGTTTAATGGAGAAACACTAGAAGCATTTCTTTTATGTCAAGAACCAGATAAGACTGTCCATTATTTAATCTTGTTCTGAAGGTACTCGCTATTTAGTAAAGAAAGAAAAAAATGTTAAAGGAGAAAGTAAAATTCTTTTTACTTACAACTGATATTATCTGAAAAACCCAAGAAAACCAATTGAAAAACTATTTCAAACAATAAGAACATTCAGTAAGATCAGTTGCTACAAAATTACTAAACAGAAATTAATAGCCTCCCTATCTGCACACGAAAAGCAGTTGTAAAGTGTAATGGAAGAAAAGATCCCATTTATAATAACAAAAAATATATATAAAACCAAAGAATAAATTTAACAATAAAAAGAAGATATTAAATGTCACTTAGAGACAGAAAATAGGACTGGCACAAATAGAATACCATATGCTATTTTTGGACAGAAAGGTTCAATGATATTGTAATGATTTCAGCTCTCCCTAAATTAGAGCTAATATATAAATATATTTAAATACTATATCTATAAATACTATATATAAATACTAATGACCTAGTAACATAACCC
Organism: Equus quagga; assembly: GCF_021613505.1. Classification (NCBI taxonomy): domain Eukaryota; kingdom Metazoa; phylum Chordata; class Mammalia; order Perissodactyla; family Equidae; genus Equus; species Equus quagga. The sequence continues at coordinate 148,253,182 of NC_060268.1, forward strand.
TTTTGAGGGAAGGGAAATTATACAAACTGATTCTAAAGCTACTATGGAAAAATAAGTGTACAAAGATTCTTATTAAAAATATCTGGAAGAGTACTGAAGGGCTACTAGCCATATCATATATTAAAATGTTTTAAAACTACTGTTATTAAAACAGTAATATAGGCACATAAACAATGGAATGGAAGAGAGCGTCCAGAAATGGTCTGAAATCCACAGTATATGATAAAGGTGTTATATTATGAAGTTGTGGGAAAGATGATGGTCTTCCAACAACTGGGGAGCCATGTGGGAAAAATAAAGTTGGACCCAAGCCTTATGTCTTACATAAAATACATTTCTGATGAATCCAATATGTAATGATAGAAAATGAAACTACAAAACTACAAGAAGAAGACGTAAAATGATGTTACCAATCTTGATATAGGGGAGAACATTTTAATTATAACACAAAACCCAGAAGCTAGGAACAAAAAAACTGATAAATACAACTTCATAAAAATCTAAAATGTCTGCAAATGGAATGAAAAGATAAATGGCAATCTGCGACAAATATTTGCAACACGTATAACAGACAAGGAAGTGATTTTTTAACATACAAAAATCAAGAAACAAAACAACAACCCAATAGAAAATGAACGATATAGAGAAAAGGAAATAAAAATGGCACTTAAAGAAAAACAACTTAACTATATACTATGATACCTTTTTCCACCTCTCATTTAGGTGAAGAGTGATAGTCAAAATATTTAACAGGCAGGCACTGGCCAGTTAGAGTAGACGCTAAAGACTCTGGCTGCTGACTGATGTTAACCCTTTAGTTGCTGGATTGTGGGAGGTCGTGGGGGAACGACAGCCCCCAAGATATCAGAAAGGAGCACTCGGGGGGCTTGGGGCAGCGGATGGGCACCAGTGGGCGTGGAAGGATGCTGATATTTAAGAGCCCCGCTGGTGCAGTACAACTGCCTATCAGCTCCGGTGGGGGAGAATGCCTCTCTTGCATCCTGGAGAAACCACCTCTAGAAAGAAAACTGAGCAATACTTGTCCAAATTTTAAGGGGATATACCCTTTGAGTAAGGACCCATGATAAAGAAATACATCATAGCATTATTTGAGAAGACACAGTTATAAATAGCACATCTATCTGTCAATAGGGGACTGGTTAATTAAATCATAGTGCATTCAAACACCAGAAAGTCTAGAGTCATGAAAAGAATGAGCCAGTCCTATGTGTACTGATCAAGATAGCTTATTGAGTGGGGAGAAAAAAAGCAATGTTTGGAATAGTGTGTATGGTCAGTTACCATTGTAAAAATATAGAGGGAGGGAAATAACATATTGTCTATCTTTGCGGGGGGAAATGCAAGTAAGTGGCAACGGTAATCTGAGGAGGAGATCTGGGTGGCAGGAGACATAGGAGACTCCATTCTATATGCATTGTACTGAGAATTTTCTACTTTGCACTCATTTAAAAATACAATTTGACAAAATAGAGGAAGATTGGCACAAATGTTAGCTCAGGGCCAATCTTCCTCAAGCCAAAAGAGGAAGATTGGCAACAGATGGCAGCTCAGGGCCAAACTTTCTCACATATATATATATTTTTTAATATATATATAAAAAAATTTATATATATAAATTTTGTTTAATTTGTATATATATACAAAATTTGTTTAAAGATGAAATTTGAGTTAGGTAATATCTAAGGGTCCTTTTAAGCTGTAAGTCTGCAAAAGCGTGACCAAAACTGAACTAAGTGCCCCAAATCTGTTCTACCTTCAGTCTTCCTCCTCCTGGTTCATGGCCTCTCCAGTCTTCCCGTTGTTCAAGACAGAAACCTTGGAGTCGTCATCCCCTTTCCCTCACAGCCCACATCAAGCCTCAGTCTCCCTGCTTTCCCCCTTGTCCATCACCGCTCCCCTTCCCAGATCCCATAGTCTATTTTCAACTCAGGAGCCCGAGTGATCCTGTTGAAGCCTAAGTCAAACTATGTCTTGCGTTTTGCTCGAAACATTGCAGTGACTCCCTGTTTCACTTAGAGGAAAAAAATGAAGTCCTTAAAATGCTCAGCTTGACCCACGTGACCGGCCTCTGCACCCTTGTGACGCCATTTCCCACTCTACTCCGGGCTGCTCCACCCTTCTCCTGAACACACAGGCGTGCTTCCCCCGGCCCGCCTGGCCTTTGCAGGTCTGTTTCTGCTGCGTAGAATGCTCTACCCACAGCGTTCCCCATGATTTACTGCCCTTCTTCCTTCCTGTTTCTTCAGACATCACCTTCTCAGGGAGGCCTTCCAGAACCACCTTATTTTAAATTCCATTGCATCCTTCCCCTTCTCCCCCAATTCACTCCCAATCCTCCTTACTCTGCTCTACTTTTCCCTACTAATCAAGTTCTAAATTCAACATAACTTACTTATGTATTTTATTTATTGTCCATCTCCCCCCACTAACAGGGAAACTTCACAAGAATGGATTCCGCTGGTGTAGCCCAGTACCTAGAACACTGGCGCATAGACGGTGCTCAATAAACTCTTGTTAAGTGAGTGAACGAGCTTATATGTCTTCACTCAGTTCTTTTGAAGTCTACTTACCATATATGGAGAGAGCAAAAGCTAATAGTGGCATTACCAGCAGTAACAATGATAACATAGTTATTTAGCAAATCCGCCACCAACAGTACAATAATATCCAATAATCATCGTTATCATGTATCCGATTCACTGCCAGCAATAGCATATCAGTTATCATAGTTATCATTTTTTGAATTCACCACTAGTAATAGTACTATCAATAATCACAGTTATGAAATTCACTATCACTTATATCAATAATTACAATTACCATGTATTAAAACCCTGCACCATGAGCCAGATAAATCCCACATAGATTATCTTTCAGATAAGGGAGCTCAGGAGTTAAAGAGACTTGCCCACGGCCAAGGCTGGTAAATCTTTTCAGATTCCCTTTCCTCTGTGCTCCTCAACCCTCTTCAGTACGCTGTGCTCCCAGCGAGCAGGACATCAGCCATGAGGAGACAGGAGTCTTTCCTCCAGGCTCTGTGGGAACTTCGTTGGTGGTCTGTACCATAGAGAGATGCAGGATGATGCGTAGTTGTCTCCATTTTTCTGGTACTTCCAGACTCAGATCGTGGGGAGTAACTGCTGTGTGTCTCTCCTGGAGTTAGCACTCCTCCCCACCCGAGTCGGCATACAAATTCTGTCAGAGGAATTTTCTGTCCCTAACGCAGAAAACAGCTCCAACTTGCCCTGGAAGAGGCTTGGACCAAGGAGGAAGTTACTGAAAATCGAACCGTGCCTTCCCTCTTGAAACAGATGCTGGAAAGGATGTTTTTATTTAGAGTCTCTAATCAGCTGAATTTTAAACTGACCAATTGGAGGAACAGATGGATTCTGGATGAAGCTGTAATCCAGAGGTTGAAACTGATTTCTATTGGCAGTTTCAACCCTACATATTTGTCAAGAGGGAATAGTGGGGACTCTTCTGGGGGAGTGTTCCATCCCAGAAAGAGGAGAATGTTTCTCTTCTGACCGCCGAATAAAGGGAGAATGAATCTAGGCAGAAATGACCTGGCTGAAGATTAACAGATTTTAATATAAAAAGGCTAGCAGATTCCAGTGGAAGCGAATTTAGTCAATTTGTATTTATAGACAGGGATTAAATAAACTAATCCGACGGGAGTCTGTGCAGGCAATTGTTTGGGAGCAAGATAGATGCATTTGCGTGCGCAGAATTGTGAATGAACGAGGATCCATGGCTCAGTGGGCAGGCGGGGCATAGGGGAGACCACCAGTCCAGATAACCAGACATTCACATTTCCCACTGTTTTGTTCTATTGTATCCAAATGTGAGAAGCTGCTTTCCAGTCCTCCACACACAAAGCTTTTTATTGGACTTTATTGAGGCTTGATCCCAGCTGCTTTACTCAAACTGCCAGCCTCAGAAGGAGTTTTGCGATGGCATCTGGCAGCTGGGCTTTGCCCCCAAGTAGATTTATGAGCTGTGAAAGATGGTCAAATTAACGCGAGAAGCATTCCTGATAGGATTAGAGGGTCTGAGACGTGCTGGCACTTGCACACCGCCCTGGTGCAGCACATTGTCTCTGTGTCTTCCCAGCCCTTCTGGGTGGGGTTGGGAGAGGGCTGAGTAGGAGGTGACACCACACACCCCTCTCCCAGCTGGCAACTCAAAGGGTCACCAGGAGATTCCAGATGATGTTATTTGGCATTTAACATTTTCTAGTGGCAGCATCTCCCAATCAAAAGGACTGAACTGAAGTGGTAAATGCATCCCCTTTCAGGCTGGAGACCCATCCATGACTCCCCTTGGAGAGAAAGAGTGTCTCTTCTATGGGGGTATTGACTCCTCCAACTTCCCTGACAAGCGCTGGGGGTGGGCCTTAAAACATCCATTTAAGTAATACTCATTACTGATTTTTCTGATTGTAACAGTAAAGCACATTCATCATAGAAAATTTGGAAAATGCTGAAAAATATAGCAAAGTAAAAATCACCCATCATCCCATTACTTAGAAATAGCTTACCATTAACATTTTGGTGTATTTATTTACAATGTGTTTTCTATGCCTATAGACAGGTAATTTGTTGTTTTTGTTCTAAGAAAGCCAGATGATACTGTTTAACCTGAATCTTTTCTTTTAATATTATACCCAAAGTATTTCCCCATGTTACTAAACATGTTACTAAACATCTGTTTTTAGAAAAGGTTATTTTTTTTATTGTGGTCATAGTAGCTTATAGCATAGTGAGATTTCAGTTGTACATGATTGTTTGTCATACACCATATAAGTATGCCCCTTCCCCTCTTGTGCCCACCCCACTCTCCTTCCCCCAGTAACCACATCTCCTTTATCCAATCATCAGTCCATGGGCACTTGGGTTGCTTCCATCTCTTGGCTATTGTGAATAGTGCTGCAATGAACATAGGGGTGCATTAAGTCTCTTTGAATTGCTGATTTCAGGTTCTTTGGATAGATACCCAGTAGTGGGATAGCTGGGTCATATGGTATTTCTACTTTTAATTTTTTGAGAAGTCTCCATACTGTTTTCCACTGTGGCTGCAGCAGTTTGCATTCCTACCAGCAGTGGATGAGGGTTCCCTTTTCTCCACAACCTCTCCAACATTTGTTATTTTTTCTCTTGGTGATTACAGCCATTCTAATGGGTGTAAAATGATATCTAAGTGTAGTTTTGATTTGCATTTCCCTGATGATTAGTGATGTGGAGCATCTTTTCATGTGCCTATTGGCCATCTGTGTATCTTCTCTGGAAAAATGTTCATATCTTCTGCTCACTTTTTGATTGGGTTGTTTGTTTTTTCATAGGTCATTTATGTGAGTTCTTTATATATTTTGGAGATTAACCCCTTATCAGATACATGATCGGCAAATATTTTTTCCCAGTTGGTGGGTTGTTTTTTCATTTTGATCTTGGTTTCCTTTGCCTTCCAGAAGCTCTTTAGTCTGATGAAGTCTCACTTATTTTTTCTTTTGTTTCATTTGTCTGAGTAGACATGATATTCGAAAAGATCCTTTTAAGTCTGATGTCAAAGAATGTACTACCTATATTCTCTTCCAGAAGTTTTATGGTTTCAGGTCTTACCTTCAAGTCTTTGGTCCATTTTGAGTCTGTTTTTGTGCATGGGGAAAAATAATGGTCTGCTTTCATTCTTTTGCATGTGCCTTTCCAGTTTTCCCAGCACCATTTATTGAAGAGGCTTTCCTTCCTCCAGTGTATGTTCTTGGCTCCTTTGTCGAAGATCAGCTGTCCATAGATATGTGGTTTTATTTTGGGCTTTCAATTCTGTTCCATTGATCTGTGTGTCTGTTCTTGTACCAGTACCATGCTGTTTTGATTACTATAGCTTTGTAATATATTTTCAAGTCAGGGATTTCAATGCCCCCAGCTTTGTTCTTGTTTTTCAGGGCTCTTTTGGTTGTTCGGGGTCTTTTGTTGCCCTATATGAATTTTAAGATTCTTTGTTCTGTTTTTGTGGAGAATGTCATTGGGATTCTGATAGGGATTGCACTGAATCTGTAGATTGCTTTAGGTAGTATGGACATTTTAACTATGTTTATTCTTCCAATCCATGTGCATGGAATATCCTTCCATTTCTTTATGACAGTATTGATTCCAGAAAAGCCTATTTTTAATCACTGCATAGTGTTCCATCATATAGAATAAAGTATCACAACTCAGGTTGCTTTAGCCACAGTAATGTTTTACTTCAGGGGACAATGTGCATGAACAAGTTTGTGTCACACAAACAAGATGCAATATTAAGACTCTCTCCTTGAATTTGCACTGCCTAATACTAAAACATATTTTAAGGCTGTAATAATTAATTAAAATATGTGCTATTATTAAAAGATGAGAGTGAAAATTATTGAAACAATAAAAAATGGTATTTCAAATCAATGGGGAAAGAACGAATGAAAGAAAGAATATAATAAGTGGTCCTAATACAAGTGATGAACTGTTTAGAGAAAAATTAAAATCAGGTTAAATTCTTCCTTCACATCATACTCTAAAATAAATTCCAAGTGGATCTAAAAGTCAAATTTTTTTAAAAATAGGACTAGAAGATGATAAAGGTGAATATTTATATGATTTCAAGATGAGGAAACAAAAGCAAAAGAAGTTTTAAATCAAAAGATTAAGAGATATGATTACATTTTAAAAATTTAATTTGACATGTGAAAAATACATAAATACAAAAAAGACCAGAAATATGACAAGAGAAAAAGTTCATTAGAATTAATAAAATGAGTGAAAGTGAAAACAACTTGATGCCAATTTTATCTATCAAATTGGAAATTTTTTTTAAAGAATAATACTCTAAGGTGGAGGTGCTAAAAATGGATACTCTCATATATTGATGGTGGAAGTGTAAATTGGTGTAACCCTTCTGGGAGATTAATTTGTAGATCTGTAAGTCATAAAATCATAAAACAGCGTTTTGCAGCTCTCCTTTTCAGATATTAAAAGAAATAACAAATATCATCTACTGTGTGGTGGTGTATATCAGACTCTTTATCTAAATAATAATTGTCATAGCAAGTCTATATCGTTTTATCTATAAAGATGCCCATTTTACAGATGAGGAAACTGGGGGTTAAATGTCTGCAAGCTGCGTGTATTTCATTGTTCTGACACTATTTCCCATGTGTTGTTATTTTTTTCACTTGACCTAATCAGACCCTGATAAAGATAATAAATTAAAAGCATTAACCCTGCCCCACCCCCAAATAAAGTTTAGAGGAAAATTCTCATTCACAGCTTTTCAGCTGCTCTCTGAAATCTTCAGAGCTGCCCGCCAAAGAGGGTGTGAGAGAGTGCTATTCTGTACTGTGAGCCCTACTGACTGAAGAGTTACATCATCACATCACCACATACTGGGGCCCCCAGTGTAAAGCCAAGGGATGACTGGGGTTGTAGAAGGTTATTTATGTGGTTGAAATTCCATTGAAACCCTCTAAGGAATGGAGTGGGACCAAGAAATCCAAAACTCCATGGGTTAAGAAGGTTGGAAAATACCTTCCTCATTCCCCAGGACTCCTAGCCCCAAAGTGGTCCATCCTGTTTCATGGAGAGGCCCTGACTACTCTGTGGCATGTTATCTTACTGGATATTTTTTAAAGCATGTATTTGGGCTTCTGGTCTTTTATTTTCAGGATTAAATTGTTGTTGTTTGTGTTGTTGTGGTATGAAATGGGTTTTCAGAAGAGTATCCTAGTTCTTAGCCTTATATCTATAGAAAATAAATTCAGTTTTTATGATTCAATTAAGGACTATCATCTAGGAATCATTTAGATTGTATCATTAAATAGGAGGTTGTATAAAGCCATTGTGTTAGGGCTTCTCAACACTGGCTGTCATTGGAATCACGTGGAAAGTTTAAAAAATACTGCTGCTTGGAACAAAGAGAGAGAGAATTCTTCATGTTCCAGGGAATTCCCCCATCCAGGTGAAAACTGTAGAAAGAGAGGTGAAAAGACGTGCTTAAGGTATACCAGAGGTTTTTTGTTTTGTTTTACTTACTGTTGTACCTCTAGAGTCTAAAACATTGCTTGTCATATAATAGGTGTGCAATAAATTTTTGTTGAATGAAAAAAAATACTGCTGTTTTGGCCTCACCTCCAGAGATTCTGATTCAATTGGTCAAGAATGGTCTTAGAGTATTGGTATTTTCTAAAAGATCCCAGGAAATTCTAATGTGCAGCCAGAGTTGAGAGCCATGGTATTTGATCCCTTGTTCAATTGCCTTTCCACCTGGGCCACTGGCTCCATACAGACAAGGACCACGTCAGTCTTGTTCATGATTGTCATTCCAGCATCCAGTCCAATGCTAGGGACATTTGTGTTAAATGAGCACAATGATGCCCTTGAGAGTTTATTGATTCAAGGCCTAAGTGGCAGCCTGTTTAGAGCCACCACTGGCTTTGTGGGGGCAGGGAGGAGCTGGAGGCTCTGAAAATCAGTTTGAGCCAAGTTTGGAGGTAACTGGAGGAAGCAGGTGAAGGTAAGCACATGATGGGTGACCAGGGGTTGTAAGAGTTTTAGCAAGGCTTAGGGGCAGGCTCAGCTGGTCTTGAGTGTGAGAAGACTGATTCAGTGTGAGAGGCAATTATTTATCCCTTTAAGGATACTTGGATGTCAATTGTATGCCGAAAGTGGGATGTGGGGCCAGTTTAAGGCTTGCAGTAGAGCTGGGAGTTGGCCAACCCTAGGGAGCTGTTGTGACACCCACGTTCAGAGCCCTGCTTCTGCTTTCCTATAATTCCAGGCACGATGTCATGCTATAAATCAGAGCTCTGCTGGCTACAGCAGTGTTCAGAGGGGAGGCCCAGGGAAGATTGATGAGAATTGGGTAAGGGGGTGGGTAGGGGAAAAAGGGGATAAAAAGCTGGCATAGAATGGTTCTGAAGACTAGGAAGCCAGAGGGAAGAGATGCTGCTTTGTATTTCCTGCAAGTCACTATTTGAAAGGATGAAGGGAGGCCCAAGGGCTGGTTTCTTTAAAAGAGTGTTTTGTTTTGTTCTGGCCCTGAAGCAAAATCATAATGGCAGTGCTTGGTGTAAAGGAGGGGGAAGCCAAAGTGTAATTTTTGTATATTTGTTTTAAAATATTATCTAATTTTGGATAGGTATTATATTTTCATGGTTCAAAATTTTTAAAGTACCAAGAGGTATTCAATGAAGTCTCTCTCCTATCCCCATTCCCCAGTCATCCAATTCTCCACATTAGATAAATGCTATTACAGTCATGCATCAATTAACGATGAGGATACATTCTGAGAAATGTGTCATTGGGCAATTTTGTCATTGTGTGAACCTCACAGAGTGTACTTATGCAAACCTAAATGGTATAGCCTACTATACATCTAGGCTATGTGGTACTAATCTTATAGGACCACCATTGTATATGTGGTTTGTCATTGACCGAAACATTGTTACGTGGTGCATGACTGTATTTGGTTCTAGTGTACCCTACCAGGGCTTTTAACACATATACACGCCAAGATGAATATGTATGTGTGTATATACTTTAACCCCTGTTTTACATTCATATTATACACACTGTTCTGCATCTTCTATTTTCACTCAATGACATATCTTGTGGATCTTTCCATATCAGTATATAGAGAGCATTCTCAGTCCCTTTACAAATACATGGCATTCCATTTTTGGACATGCCACAATCTGTTTTACCAGTCTCCTATTGTTGGACATTGACAATGTTTCAAACATTTGTCATTACAAAAAAAGGAAATGCTTCAGTGAACAACTATGTGGTCATGTCGTGTTTTGAATGTGTGAGTACATCTGTAGGATCAGTTTCCAGAAGGGGAATTGCTGGTCAAAGGGAACGATGGGGGAAACCAAAGTATGGTTTAAAAAAGCAAAATGTGCATAGTGCAAATCAAAAGATATGAAAGGGTATAACAGAGTGAAAAGCAAGCCTCCGACCCACCCCATCCCCTCCCGCTCAGTTCCCTTCATAGACGCAACCAGCATCATCAGTTTCCTGTGTATTTCCCCAGAGATTTGATGCACAATCAAATATATATGGGTTTCTTCTTTCTCTTGTTCTTTTTTTTAACACAAATAGTAGTACACAAGACACCTTGCTTTTTTCCCTCTGTATAATATATCTCCAAGATACTTTCATATCAGTGTAGTGTTGCCTCAATCTAAAGGAGAATTTTCTAATCATTCTCCAGTGTGGTATAGTTGTCATCATTCTTTTTAATGTATTTTCTCATCCAGCTAGAAAGCAGTTTAGCTCAAATCTGAGAGTCTCATAGAATTGGAAAAACTCCTAGAGTTTACATTTGTTTTTAAGATGTGTATGATTTGGGGGGTGGTTGTATTTGCATTTCCATCTCGGTGACCCATGATATGAGGGGAAGGAAGAAGACTCATGGAGGTAACACCTGAAAGGAAGCTCACACCTGCTCTGCACTCTCAGACTTGCTAAGTCCTGGGGGACTCCTGGCACCTGTCACATCGGGCTCCTGCAGGTCTCCTGACCCATTCAGGTTCAGCCTTCACCTGTTTCATACATTGGTGTTCAGCATAAGATTTTGTTAGAAATAAGGATTTGGGTCCAATACACCCCTCCACCCCCTACCCCCCGCATTTCAGAAGAGGGTAGTGAGGCCAAGAGAAGTTGAACAACTTACTCCAGGTCACCCAACTGGTATAAGCATGACCAGAAGGTGGGCCTCCCAAACCACGCCCACATCCTTCTCCTCCCCTCCCACCAAGATCCTCATCTACCTTCCCCGGACAGCTTGTGTCCTAAGCGGACAGCAGAGCATTTAACCAGCTCCTCCAGATGACATCTGTGCATGTTATTGTCACACCACCTGAACCCAAAGAACTGCTTATAGAGTGGACCTCGCAGGCATTCCAGCAGAACCCCTGGGAGGACATCAGGGGAAGGAGGCAGTGGGTCTACATCTGTTCTCTCCAGCAGCTCACAGGTCTAATTGGTACAAGGCCAAGGAAATGCTAGATCCAAGAGCTCACAAGAAGGACCATGAATCAAAACGGAACACTCCTGGGGCTTGTCTAGGTGAGTTGCATGGTAGTTACCAAACGTGAGTCTTACAGAATCACTTGGGCAATCTGCAGGTTGAAAATAGTCTCAGCTAAAAATGCTGCCCCAGCAGGTCACTTTTGCAAGATCAGAGTGGGGCCGAGAAATCGGTATTTTTCCACCAGCTCCCAAAGTGGTTCAAATAGAACTAACGCTCAGCCCAGATTTGAAGAAATAACAGTGAGTAGAAAGAGCTCTTTAGAGTCAGTTATGGGTTCAAGGGGGCAGTTCTTCCTGTCAAGACACTTACTCTCTCTGAGCCTCAGTTTCTCACGATGTTAAAGAGGGAAAAGTGTGTGGATGCTCTGCTGACTTCACAGGGTGGCCGTGAGGCTCAGATGAGGTAACGTCTGTGAAAATACTTGGCAAATTATAAGCTGCATATAAACATGAGGAGGCGTTCCTCACTGTGCCCAAGATGAAAAGATACTTGGAAGAGACTGATTTATTTTCAGCCCTCAGCAACAGCTCCCAGCTACCCTTAGAGAGCCTGCTTCAAAATGCATCCTTGTTTCCCTACGAACACCCTCTCCTTCCTTGTCGCTGGGCTTCGCCTGTGACTCACTTCACTGTGGGTCAGCGTTGGCTTTTCCGGGTTTTGTGCTGATTGGTTGGTTTCGGAGGCTCAGACTCCTTATTGCATCAAGTGTGGGACTGAGGAAAAGAGTGCTCTTCCTCCAGACCCATTCCAGGCCCTCTTCCTTCCAAGTCGTCCGGATTTGGGAGAGCCTTGGATGGGGTGGCTTGGATCTAGGTCACAAGATTGCCCTTGTTAATCCCATGGGATCCCCCTTGCACCCAGTGCTTCAAGGGAGGACCAATGAAAGGGAGTAAACGGCCTGCATTTGCCTTCCCGCTTTCCTACAGAGAGATGCAAAGGTTCCTGGAGATTAATAAGTTAGAGCCAGTGTGGGGTTCGCTCCCTGGGGCTCTCCTTGAGTGGTGGGACACCATGCTGTTTAGTGAGGGCTTCAGTGGGTCTCTTAGAATGTCAGAGAATAGCGCCCCCCTCCTCCCAAAAAAGGAGTTCATATTCTGTGGTCTCTGCTCTAATGAAAATGCAAGTTGCCTCAGCCTGGATTAGAAGAGGTTTTCTTTTAAAGTGCCTATCGTCTTGGAACTACCATTTAAAACAAGAGCTAAATTGCAGGAGGCCATTTCATGCCAGCCCAGCGGAGAGTAGAACCTCAAAGACTGCTTAGCTAGGGGACAGTAGTGGCCAGATCCTGCCGCCCCTTGAAAGCAGCAGGCACAGAAAGTGGCCCCTGGCTGGAGAATGCCTTGGCTGCCAACCCGCACAGCTTCCTCCAGTCACATAGAGGAACATTCTTTCATGTGTCCTCCTCCTTAGGCTGTTGTTGACCTTTCATGATTAATGTACTCATAATTTTGACAGGCCTTGTGCTTTTTTAATAAAGAAGGGGAAGCCCTTTGAAGATAGAAACAGTAGTCCTTTAATTGTTGCCTATGAAGTGACAATTACAGCGTATGACTGAAGCTGGGGGAGGCGAACTGAGAGAAGAGTCATTTTTTCCCAGTTGTCAAATGTTGCATGTTACTGTCTCTTTAGGGGAGGACCTGCCGTTGTAAGTGTGTCGACCTTAGACGACAGTTCATGATTACAGACATTCTTTAGGAAGGCCTGGTTTTCTTATACATCTAGAGTTTGATTAGCTTTTGCTCTGACTTCAATAAACACTTCCTGAAGGCCTAATAGAGTGCAAAGGAGAGGAGGAAGCGAAAAACGGCTAGCAACTACCACACGCCTGCTGGGCAAAGGTTTCCCTTCAGAAAACTGAAAAACACCAGCCTCCCTCCCTTTCCCTTAGGAATTCCCCAAACCTCGCTGTACATTGGAATTATCTGGGATCTTAAAATAGATATACATATACACAACACCGATAGCGGGATCTCACCCCAGACATTCTGACAACCTGGGTCACAGGGATGTTTAAAAGCTCCCCCAGGTGATTCTAATGCCCAGCAAAATTAGGGAACCACTGGCATAACTTTTCCTTCAGGAAATCTTCTTTATGCCCCTCTCCCATCACCTCCAACACACCCATGCCCCTGCCCCTGTGGCAGGTGCCTCCTGTAGCACTCAGGACTGAGCCTTTCATTATCCCGGTTACTTTACCCAACACCCTTCCTCGGGAATCCTGGGAGATTCTGGAGAGCAGGGCCAGTGTCCCACTCACACTTGAATCCCTGGCCTGGAGCATTGTGGGCTCTGTAAGTACTAGTCGAAGGAGTGAACTAATTTTCTATTTAGACATTTCGTTTTACTCGTTTCCACCATGCCAATTTACTTTCTCTGGTGATAATAAATGTCATTTTAATGTCACTTAATCGCACTTTCTCTCATTTGCATGGTCATTGGATCACGTAATAAAAATGAATCATTTACACTATTTTATGTATTCTATATTTTAAGAAATATGCCCAGCTGAGGCTTTCAAATAAAAGATCCAAAAATGTGGTTTGTCACAACAGAAGGTTAAATGATTAGATTTGGTTCAGCAGAGTTATTTATGAAAATATATATGTTCATTTAGATTTCGGGAGGCGTAAAACCTAGTTTTTCTCCTATTATTAAAAAGACATATTTTATGAGATATGCGTTATAAAATTAACCAAAGGCAAATCAGTAAAAGTGTCTCCATTTTATTCGGTTCATACGGATTTAAAGAAAGCGCCCGCACACACGCACACATTTCTGAAGTTGTACCGCGCTTTATTTCCAAAATTCAGACAAAGAAACAGATCTACAAACACAAGCCCCCTGTAACATCACCGAAGGGGTCAGATTACAAAGCTGGGGGCCGGGGGCCTTCAGAACCACGGTGACTCTCTCCACGTTCCTGGCCTCACATTTCTACTTTCTGCGACGCCCGAAGACTTCTTAATGACCCGCTTTGTAGCTCTGCCGGGCTGCGTCAATGGCAGTGAAGATAATGTGACTGCGGATCGCGGGGTTGGCCCGGGAGGGGCGCGGGTCTGGCCAGTGGGAATGTCGGACGCGGAGCAGCGACATCACCCCACCGGCATCAGGCCATCGCCTCCATTCAGCGGCGGAATGTGGGCGGGCAGAGGGTGCGCGGGCCCCCAGGCCCGCCGTTAACCCTGTGCGCACCCGCGGAGGAGCATCGCCCGGAGCGGAGAGCATCATTCGGCTCACGGAGCATCACAAGACGCACGGAGCATCCTCCAGCGCACCCCCGCGCGCGGTGCTTTGGCTTGCCAAGTTCATTCCCCTCTACGTGAGCGTGTGGCTCTTTTGGTGTTGTCATTTAAAAAAAAAAAAAAAGCAAAAGAATCTCACCATTTAACCACCATGATTACATTCCCCAGAACCACATATTCTCAATACAATTCAAATAATTTAGAAAACATTTTAAGGTAATCCGGGGGCCGGAAGCCAATGCAATGTAGGCGGCTTCCCTTGCTGGAACTCATGGCACAGCGCCCAGAAGAGGGAAGCGAGCGCCAAGCAAGCTCTTAAAACTGCAGCCTCCTCCTCCGCGCTTTGCACGTGGGAACAGTGAGAAATGGCCTTTTCTCTTACTTTTCTCCCCTTCTCTATAACTTTATTATATTCGTAAGTAGACCAGTTTCCAGTTGCTTTTTCTTCGAACTTTTTATTTACAAAATATTGAAATGTACAGAATTGTTGAAAGTGTGGTGCAATAACACAAATGAACATTCCTGTATCCTTTATCTAGATTCACCAATTATTAGCATTTTTCCATATTAACTTGATCATCCATCTGTATAGAGAGCTTTCTTTCTCCTAAATTATTTGAAAGTAAATTGCAGATCTCTTGACATTTTACCCTGAAATAATTCACATGTAGCGACTAGGAATAAGGACGTTTTCCTTCATAACCACAGTACTTTTACCACACCAAAGAAATTTAACCCCACTTAAATATAGACCTTATTTGAATTTTCTCAGTTATTCCAAAAATGCCCTTTAACTGTTTTTTATAATCCAGAGTTCAACAAAGATGGACTGCATTGCGTCTAGTTATGTTATTTACTTTTCACAGTAATTTTGTTATGCAATTTTTATTATTATTTTCAGTCTGCATGGCACATTTCTCAAGTTTAAATTTGGATACTGTGGTTATCCTAGATCTATCTTGTACCCAAGGCTCGTTAGCACATTTTTAAAACAAGATTTTGACAGAAATCCTCTGTTGCTAAACTTCTGGTACGAACCACAGGTTTGATATGCAGACCGACATGCGACCCTGCCCTGGGGTCTGCCCCAACCCTGATACAGCAAAGCTGCCTTCCCCAGGCCCTCTCCTCCAGAGTCAAGTGTCCCATAAAGGCTCTTAGTCTCTCCATTTTCTCTTACCTCCCCTTTGGATCCATGATTTCATGCTGCTTTACAGCAATTCTGATCAAACCCAGATTAAACCATTCTATTTTCTCTTTTTAGAGAAAACTTTAAAATCATTTTTAAACTTCCCCAAGTCCTGTCACTCTTCTTGTCCCATATGTGGACCTCAGAATTCTTTTCCTACAGTCTTATTGCCTTTCTTTCCTGGCTTATCTATAATAAATGTGTATTGAGGGGCTGGCCCAGTGGTGTAGCAGTAAAGTTCCTGCGCTCGGCTTCGATGGCCTAGGGTTCACAGGTTCAGATCCTGGGTGGGGACCTACGCACCGCTTATCAAGGCATCCCACATATAAAGTCAAGGAAGATGGGCACGGATCTTAGCTCAGGGCCAGTCTTCCTCAGCAGAAAGAGGAGGCTTGGTGGTGGATGTTAGCTCAGGGTTAATCTTCCTCAAAAAAAAAATTAAATAAATAAAAATAAAAAAATTAATGTGTATTGAGTGCTTGCTACATGCCAGACACTATATTAAATCACTATATATATGTATATAGTCCTCAGAACAATCTTACAGAGTTGGCATCACTAACATTACTTCTGTTTTAAAGATGAGGATACTGAGACTTAGAGTAATTTGTCTAGTGGGTGTGACATTATAAGACACAGAGCTGGGACTTGATCCTTGGCTATCCGGCTCCAGAGTCCATGTTCTTAACTGTTATATATCACCCTTGAGACATCAGCATGTCCAGAGCCCTCCTTTTTTTTTTTTTAAAGATTGGTACCTGAGCTAACATCCGTTGCAAATCTTTTTCTTCTCCCTCTTCTTCTTCCCAAAGCCCCCCCAGTACATAGTTGTATGTTCTAACTGTAGCTCCGTCTGGTTGTGCTACGTGGGACACCGCCTCAGCATGGCCTGATGAGTGGTGCCATGTCTGCACCCAGGATCCGAACTGGCAAAACCCTGGGCTGCCAGATTGGAGCTCGCAAATTTAACCACTCGGCCACGGGGCGGCGCCCTAGATCCCTCCTTTTATTCGACAGGTAAAGAGCCTATATAACTGGGAGGTGTTTCATCCATCAGGTAACTCTGGTTCATCGCTATTTTCATAAATCATTTGGTAGAAATTGGTGACACTCGTGTGCCAGAGCTGCATATTGAGCACAAGCTAACATTTTAGCCAAATGACATTTGGAGAGCCATATCAGCGAGCTTTTGGCTCACGGAAGCCGTAGAAGACCGCTGGTGACACGCCCGGGAGCAAGAGAATGTTAGATCATCCTCTTAACCAGTGGTTTCCATATGTCTGGAATTCCAAGACCATTAAAATCTCCTGATACATTTTGAGGAAAGACGGAAGGTTGCCATTTTGTTACTTTGCCAAG
The DNA here is from genome assembly GCF_021613505.1 of Equus quagga. NCBI lineage: Eukaryota > Metazoa > Chordata > Mammalia > Perissodactyla > Equidae > Equus > Equus quagga. Next base: position 148,270,054 of record NC_060268.1, read on the forward strand.
TGAGGATATTAAACTTTTTGAATTACCGTTTATAACACTAGCATCATGATTTTAGAAAAGGAAGGATATTTTAAACCTCTCTTTCTCCACTCCTACAAAAAGATTGAGGGACATAATCTCAGAATAAAGAATAATCCTTAATTTGATAAATTCATCTCTATCAAAATTCACTATATTTTCCTTTTCTCATTTTGTGGTAGATGGATAAATAAGCCCTATGATGAAGTGACTTTGGGTCTGTCCATATGGGCCAACAGCATCGTTTTGCCGATAAGGGGGTGACTCATCAGACACATCTTTATGTTAGCTGGATTATTGTGATGGAGTCTGCAAGCCAAGATGGAAGGGATTAAGCCCATCTGTCTAAGAAAATCACTGAGTGGTTTCCCCCTGGTTAAGGGGAAAGGTCTGGTGCATCCTTAGGCTGTGGATGTAGGACTGGCAGAAAGTCGCTCTGACTCAGCAGAAGCAAGGGATTCATAGAAGAAGAAGAACTGAAGTATTAACAGAGGGTGTCCAAGGTCTACGGCCTGGAGACGGGACAGTTGTACAGTAATGGAAAGACTGTGGTTCAAGTTCCAGCTCTGCTCTGTGTCCTTGGAGAAGTCACTGATGGTCTCTGAACCTGTTTCCTCACTCATAAAATGCCATCTCGTGAGGCAGATAAGAGGACATACAAGAAAGTGCTTTTCAAATTAAAAAGCAAATAGAAATTATAGGAATTATCATTGATGAGTTTTTGTTGATAACAGCTTTAAAACAAATATGTGTGAGAGAGTTCTGGGAAGAGCAAAGATTTCAATTTGCAACATTTTTTAGATGTCACACAAATGGGAGAACAGAGCAGTGGTCCTTGAAGATCTCATTCTTAGGAATGTGTGTAGAATACAGCGCTCTCTGTCTTCAGTCAGTGCCAGTCTCCCAGCCTGTCAGGCCCTGTGCTGGAGGTCGGTGCCTGGGGAAGAGGCTGCAGCCAAGGCAGAGTCAGTTAGTGTGCATCCCTCAGGCTCAGGAGAGGAGCATAAGCTCCCAGGAGGGTCAGTACCACATTTCAGGTCGGATGAGAAGAGCCTCTGCCTCAGCCCCCCTCTGGAGAGGGCCCTGCATGTCACAAACATATTTACAAGCAAATTATTAAAGACCACGTGAGTACCTCTGTCATCAGAGGGAGGGCTGGGTGCTAGCCCAGCACAACCCTAAGCCTAAACATCACTTTACTGACAACACTGTTTAGTCTTCAGGGAACAGCTTCTCCATATTTTTTGCCCTGTGTCCTCACAACAAAAGGTGGCCGTGTGTGAAGGCTCCTGATGTTGGAGAGTGAAACCCTTAGGTGTGAGAAGAGAGAAGTTAACTTGTCAAGTCCTTCCTCTCAGATAGCAGGAATGCAGTAAATTCTTGAATATGATGAATCTATTATTATATATTTCCCAATAATACTGAGAGACCATTTTCTTGCTTCTCTTCTGTGTTCAAGTTCGTAATTCCAGAAGTACTCATGAATAAGTGCAGTATTCACAATAGATATGCCAGCTAAAATTTTTTCAATAGTAAACAATTCATATTACTCTTCATTTTGCATATATGTGGCTCTGAACGTAACATGCAGGAAGCTTGATAATAGTGCTTTGCATTGGCAACTAGAAATGGACATTGAATGCCAAAATTGGAAATAATTTTTATAGAAATATTTAATAACGTTTAATAACATTTCAAAAAATTATCAGCTTTATTTTAATCATTTTTATTTAAAATTTTGAAATTCATTAGTTATAATTTGTATTTTCCTTTTAATTTAATAGGTAATTTTTAATATCTTAAAAATAACCTTTTAAAAACATATAAAAATAATTCAAATGTTTGGACTCTTTCACTTTTTAAAATTCACGTTTTTAATAAAGATGTATCAAGTTTTGTAGCCACTGAATATTATTACATTTTATTTTTTAATCCCTTAGATCACTGAGAATGAGTACTAGTCAAGATTGGGATAGAAAATATCCAAATGGAATCAGAGTAGAGAAAAAAAGCTGAAAGGAAAAAAGAAATAAAAAAATTCAGAATGATCCGTTTAAATTTTTTAAACCCTAAACTGTAGAACATGACCATATAAAATGTGCAAACAAGGCATTAGAAATTCTTTAATGAATATTTTATTACTTATCAAAATAGTGAAATCTGGCTAGAAAATTAGTCTCATCAAATCTACAGCTTGAATAAGTAGAAGAAAATCTCCACACTTTCAAATTCTTTACTAAATGGAGAAATAATGACTAATCAAAGCAATGAGAATTTAAAAAGAGAATTATTCCTTTTAAACCACATTCTGAAAGCTCAAATACTACCTGGACTGTCTATTAGGAGATAAAGAAAATGACATCCATGAAATCAGCAAGCTGGATGACAAAGAGGAGCCCTATGGAACTTTACTGTATTTTTTGGGTAAGGATCCTGGAGAAGGGCCGTCACTTCCTCTGCCAGTATGAGAATGTTTCTAGGAAAAAAAAATTCAAATAAATGATTATTCAATTTCTCATTGTATGAAGTTGGCAGAAAGTCTAATATTTCATTTTACATCAAAATTCCTTCAAATGGAGAAACTACAGAAACGGGCTTTTATATTCTAAGCACAAAGACAAAATATTCTGTAGCTCCTCTCACATGTTTCATAAGCATCTTCATGATTAACGTTGGCTAATGAAGGGACCTGTGAAATGATGCATTTAGATTCTCTGTTAAAAGAAAATGATTGTCACTTGTGCATTAAAAAAACACACAAACCAAAAAAAAAAAGGCTGAATAAACAACAATTGACGATATTCCACAGGGACAACTAAACACCAATATAAAACATCCATGCAGAGTCCTAAAATAATAATACATGTCCAATATTTAGCCAGACATAATGATGCTTTTCGTGGCACTAACAACACAGTATTCACAGAAAATAATGGGAAATTTCTAGATTTAATGAAAATGATTTCAAAAGTTAAAGCTGGAATAGTCAAAATTAACGTTTCATTAGTTTCACACCTGTTGTAAAAAATACAGGTTTCCACTCAAGTAAAGAATTGAAGAAATAAAAAAAAAATTCAGTTGTAGGCCTTGATTTAAAAGATTGCTGAAGGCAGGCCTGTAACAGTGCTAACATCTTGGTAAAGGGAGAGATGTACAAGCCAGAATTTAGACCAAAAATCCAGAAGCATTCTTTGGGCTCTACGCCAGTGCTGTTCGATAGAAACATATTGCAAGCCATATATGTAATTTTAAATGCTCAAGTAGTCACACTAAAAAACATGAAAAGGAACAGGTGAAATTAATTTTAATGATTTATTTAATTCAACCTAATATATTAAAATTTTAGATATATGCAAGTCATATTTAAAGAATTATTCATGAGATATTTTACACTCTTTTGGGGGGTGGATACTACGCTTTCGAAACCCAGTGTGTCTTTTGTACTTGTGCCACATGTCAATTCAGAGTAGCCACATTTCAAATGCTCATGTGTCTGATGACTGCCATAATGGGCAGTGCAGCACATAGTTTAAATTCATTTCAGGAATGTGGCCTCAACTGTGTTAACAGCAATGCCGTTCTTTGGAACAATTCAAAGATTATATGCAATGTTTTCTGGATCTGCCCAGAGATGTCACACCTTGATGAAATACGTATCAAAACTGACCTTTCAGACTCACAATGTAAGTGCCTGTTAAATGCTGCTGAAGCAGTTAGACTTAAACTAGACAAGACAGAAGGTGTGTGAGATGAGTTAACTGGAACAATAGATCTTCAGAGGAAGAATGCAGTTGGTGGTAGAAAATGAAATTAATTTTAAATTTGCTCTGTCCATACTTATTTGGTGTAAGTATCACTTGCCATTAATAATGTTATCAAAAATTTACAAGAACCAGAGGGGCCAACCCAGTGGCATAGGGATTAAGTTCGTGGGCTCCACTTCTGCAGCCTGGGTTTGCAGGTTTGGATCGGGGCACACACCTGGCACGACTCGTCAAGCCGTGCTGTGGCAGGCGTCCCACATGTAAAATAGAGGAAGATGGGCACAGATGTTAGCTCAGGGCCAAACTTCCTCACCAAACAAAAACAAAAACAAAAAGCCTTACAAGAACCACAAATAGGTTCAAGATTGTCTGTTTCACTTTTAAAAGGATTAAAAATACTTGCTTAAGTTTAGAGAAAATTGGTTATTTAAATTGAATGAAACTGTGTGTGACATATGAACAAAAGTGACATTCCAGGAAACATAAGGAAATCAAAAGAAGGAAAAGAAAGTGCTTGCACAACTTTGAAGGAAAAGTCATTCATAAATAATCCTAAACTAATTTCAATAGAGCCTATTTTTCTGGCCATTATAGAATAAGATATAATCTTAATTGAAGAGAGATTTAAACAAATTGGAAACTTTGAAAGAAGAACTTAAGAAATATTGTATGGTTCTAGATAGTGCTTTAAGAGATGAAACATTGCAATATAAATGATAGCAATTCATATGATTAAATTACAATATTTTATAAATATATTTCAAGTATTTTATAATATTTTCTACAATAATGTTAATTTATATGCCATCCAATACAATGCTTGAATGTGATTTGTAAAGTTTAGGGCTCATTTCTGAATCTAAGAAATTTATTGACAAATTCAGTTGCTACTGTCTCAGCAGAATGAGGTATCTCAAAACTGAAATGAATAAAAAATCACCTAAGAACTATAACGACTCAAAAATTATTATCTAACTTGGCATTTCTGGCAATAAAGCACAAATCATGCTGTTATAATACAAACAGCATAATTACCAACTTTGCTGAAACGAAGACAAAACATAAATGTATAATAACTTGTAAATCATATGTATTGTTATTACTCATCCAACATTCACCGGCCCATCAAGACACCACCAGACACACACCATGATCATTAAAATTCATTGTCTTTGTTATGTTACCAACTGTCATTCCTATAAAAATCATAGTTTTCATATGCATATATTTAAATTTTGTTGTTTGACAGCATAGTCAAGATAGAAGGATAGAATAAATTTATTAGCTTGAGTCATGATTATTTAATATTTAGACATACGATATGTGGACTTTCCTCCATTGGAATGCTCCCCTCAGGCCCTGCAAATGGTGGAGGAGGACCTAAAGAGTAACTGCTATTGGATGTGATGTCTCAGCCTAAAAAAGCTCAGTAGTGCCCACTCCTATTTCCACAGCTCTGAGAACCAATTCCTTACCTCTGTGGCCTCCCCTGGTGTCTTTCTTACCTTCTCCCTCTTGAGTTTCCAAAGAGACTCTAGTGGGACAGACCTTCTCTCAGACGTGCTCCTCAGCTTAGTGTAGCCCACCCGTCCCTGGGGACCTGGCACCATTTCCTGGGGGTCAGACCACAAGTCAATCTCAGCAACACCACGCAGCTTAGGGTGCCTTTGATCCTCACCAGCTGTTACCGCTGGGAGGTTAATAGGCAGCAATTGTTCCCCAAACACACTCGAGGTTCAGACTTGGGAACAGGCCACCAACACAAGCTCATAGAGCTCATTAGGGACCCCTCTCACCCTTAGCTCTGCCCTCTCACCTTCAATATTTAGCACGTACCAGGAAGTCTATGAATTTTAATTAAGATCTAATGGCAAACTTTGAGATAGAGAATAAAATGATAAACAAGAGAACTTTTATGCTATTGATACCAAATTTTGCAAAACTGCATTACCAAAACAATGCACCAATCATGTCTAAATTGTTTGCTAAATCATCTTCAAAACTCCAGAAGATCATTTAGACATTAAACAATAGTTGTTGTTTTTAAGTGGCAAATGAAACGACGTGGCTATTACAAGAGAAGGCCTCCTCTGCTATTTTGAACAAATTTACCACTAAGCAGTAGGCAAATTTTGAGGCTGCTAGGAACTTGAGGCTGCTGACAAATGTCCCTGCTGGCCCCTTCCGGACCCTCCCCTCTTACATCCTACCAGCTGGTCCAAGGAGGCTAATTATCCCCCTTGAAAATAACTTCAGCCTTCCAGGCTTCAATCTGCTCCCAACCTTCCCAAGGCAGCCTACCGGCTTTTAAGTACACATGCCATAATCTTACACTGAGGTCCTCCTTCATTCTGGCTGACTCACTGAAAGTTTTTATAACACCGTAGTGATGCCAGCCATTCACAGTTACTCAAAGTGGTTTCACTCTCCAGATTTTCCTGAGGGTTTATGTTGTGGATATTAACAAGGCTTTGCAGGAACATCCGAACCGATCTAAGAAACTGGTCGCAAATCCACATGGTTGAGACGGCCGGTGTGAGCTAAGGAATGAAAACTATGACTGTCCCAAATATTTTCTTTCCTCCAGACACACTGCTGCTGGTAAGTTTTCAAAATACTCCAATCCTCTGGGGTGTGTGTGTGTGTGTGTGTGTGTTCTGGTGTGTTGCATGTTGTTTTTCTTTGCTTTTTTTTAAAAAAAAAATGTAATTGAGAGCATTCCCGAAGCTTGGGCAGTAATCAGAAGGGATAAGAAGAGAGAAGGGTATATATTTCATCCTGTGGCACTGCCAACGAATACTTATACATGGTTAAATATAAACTGTGACATCTCACCCTCCTGGGGGACCCCACACTGGCCATCTTCTTGTCACCTCTCTCCCCACATCTTAAAATCAGCACACAAGGACTCTATCCCTGTCTCAATTTGGAAGAGAATCGTTCTCATTGTGATCATTGTGCGTGGGAACAAAGAACGTATGGATCAAAGGTTTAGGGTCTTCAGCCCCACCACCATCACATGACCACCCAGCTCAAAGGCAGCAGCTGTCAACTGTAGTGCTGGCCGGAAGCTTCTGGCCTTTCATGGAGAGTCCCTGTGGTGACCTAGGCACTGTCCCCTCATGACATTTACATTGTTTTGCACTGTGCTGCCAACAGTTCTTTGCAAGATTCTGTATTTAGCCATTACAGGTTTTACCCTTAATGAGAGCATCCCTTTTTTTTTCTCTTTGAAGCGTACAACCTGTGTCCCTCAAGCCCCCAAGTTCATTTTGGTTTTCCTTTGGAACTTTCAAATCGGTTTGCCTGCTTCTCATGTCCCAAAATCCTATTGGTAGTTTTATTGTAATCATATTTAAATGGATAGATTATTTATGCATTGATATTTTTTAAATGTTCCAGTTTCTTATCTAATAATAATAAGAAATCCATATATGTTTTCATTATTCAGGTCTTTCTTTTCTGCCCTCAGAAGTATTTCTGTGTTCTTCATCTAGCTCCCGCATATTTTTTATTGAGTTCATTCTTAAGTATTTTACCTTGTGTTGCTATTTTTAATGTCACCTCCCATTATCTTTTCTAACTGCCTTTTGTCTGTATATGATGAGTACCCAATAATTTTAATATGGCCAAAGCAGCCTTCTTGCTTTAAAGGGAAGATGTGGGCTTTGGTCTGCTTTTAAAAATTGAAATGGGGGGTCCAGCCCTGTGGTGTAGTGGTTAAGTTTGTGTGCTCCTCTTTGGTTGCCTGGGGTTCCCAGGTTGGGATCCCAGGCACCTAGCACCGCTCATCAAGCCATGCTGTGACGGCATCCTACATAAAGTAGAGGAAGATTGGCACAGATGTTAGCTCAGCAACAATCTTCCTCAAGCAAAAAGAGGAAGATTGGTAACAGGTGTTAGCTCAGGGCCAATCTTCCTCACTCTCTCTCTCTCTCTCTCTCTCTCTCTCACACACACACACACACACACACACACACACACCCCAAGTTGACATGGGACAGAGTTTGAGTGTGGTAAGCCCGAGGTCACAGGAGGGACAGAGTTGGGGTGAGTCCATCAAAGTCCTGCAGCGGCGCTCATTGGTCAGGAAGGAAGGAGAGTTGCTCTTTGAAGTTGTAAGAAAGCCGTGGATTTGGGAGGTCAGCTGTGGTCCCCAAGCCTCCAAGACCAGAAACATTCTCATCTCCTTTCAAGTCATCCTCATTGAAGAAGATCTCACATATCCCCTTGCTTCCACATTAGGGACACGAGCACTATATATTGTTCTCATCATCAGATAATTCTCTCTTCTACAACTACACATTTCTTGCTTATTCCTTTTTATGCTGTTCCCAGCTGAGATGGAGAGTTGCTGATCACCATTTTGTGTACGTGCTTTTTAAGGCTGAAAGTTCCCTTTAGATGCCTGCATTGGTATACAAAAGGAAGTGGAAGCACTAAGGATATATTTATTGCATGCTTGCAATGTGCCAGGCACTGTGCATTACATGAGCATCTCACTTAATCCTCCCAAGAAACCTATGGGGAAATTACTATAATTTTCCTCCCTATTTTACATAAGAGAAGACTGAGACTCAGAGAGATGAAGTCAATTGTCCAAGGTCCCACAGCTGCTTCGTGGTAATACCAAGATTTGAACCCATACCTGTTGGCCTCCATCACCTAAACTCTTAGTAGCTTTTAGCTGTAATATAATTTTACGACGGTGGAAGATAAAAGACCTAAATCATGCCTTAACCGAACTAATCATTAGTGTTTTATTAACCTTTTGTGGCAGCCATGGGAGTGCACTGCTCAAATCTCCCTTTAAGTGAGAGCCAGCTATGAGCAGTGTAGCGAGCTAACAGTGTCCAGCAGCACCTTCAGGATCCCCCACAGTGTTCACAACAATAGCATCTTCTTCCTGGGCCACTCCCAGTCCGTGACTGTGCCTGCAGGGGAGCTAGAATCAGGCCATTCCTGTCCAATGTGAGCTCCTCCAATCTCTGTGCTTGGGCTCCCCTCCAGTCTGACTGAGATTTTCTCAGAGCTGCATAGAGCTAAGCCTCTTTCTATCCAATCGTCCCTCCTCCCACTCTCCCTGCATAGAACTCAGAGATTCTCCCCACCTACCCCTGCTCCCTCTCGATTTATCACTTACAGGCATTTCCCCCAATAAGTCTTGCCATCTGATTCTTAGGGGAGGACCACTCTGATATTCCTTTCCTCAAAGATATTATCATCTTTGTGGTTCTCCGTGGATGGTCTTCAAAGTTTCTATATTCTCCTTGCCCTAGAATGGGAAATATGCTACCGTTCAGACCAGAACTGAGCAGCAATGAGACTGGTGACAGGTGTCGTATTTATGCTATGGGCTAAGAGCTTGACCTCTGGTCCAGTCCTTAACACGTCAGTTAAGCATGTAGATACACTCAGTTGTAAAATAGTCTTTTGTCAGTTGGTCTGCATGTTGATATATTCACTTGCTACACCGGTTTCCTAACCTGGACAGGAGACATAGAATAGTGTTTAATATATCTATATTTCTGTCAATCCTGAATATCTAGAATTCTGCTGCACATAGGTGGGTCTTTTATTACTGTATTTCAATGAATGTAAGGCTGTGTCAATTGTAATACATGCCATTTTTTATGTAACACCAAGAAAGTAAAAAGATATTGCCAGTTAATCATGACATGCCATTGATTATAAGATGTATTCAGATTTCAGATATAAATGTGGGGAAAATGTATGCTGTATAGTCTTTGTCCCTACAGATCACCCTCCACCTGTCTCCATCCTCCCTGCTCTGGGCCGGGCAGGCTGACCACTAAGCACTGCATCCACCAGACTCCCTTGTCTCTGGCTTCTGATTGGGTTCAGTCCATGGAATGTGGAGACGGACGCTCAAAGGGTAGTTTTAGAGAGAGGTTAGCATATTTATTCTCTTGAGTCCCTCCCTATAAGCCAAGGTTTGACAATGATTACATTTATGTTAGGTATCTAGTCAGTTTCCTAGTGGGCAACCCTTTTCCTACAACTCCAGTTCTTTCTCTCTGGGTTCTGGAAATCACTCCTTTGCTTTGCTTCTTTGGGCCTGGGGCTGGCAATAGCTTCCCCTATTGCCAGTCCCAGGGTGTGCCATCTTTTCTTACTAGTCCCTGTATTCATTTCCTGGGGCTGGCATAACAAAGTACCACAATCCGGGTGCCTTAAAACCACAGAAATTTATTTTCTCATAGTTCTGGAGGCCAGAGTCTGAAATCCAGGTGCCAGCAAGACAATGCTCACTCTAAAGACCCTATGGAAGAATCCTTCCTAGCCTCTTCCAGTTTGTGGTGGTTCCTGGCAATCCTTGGCATTTCTTGCCTTGGAGATGCATAATTCCACATTCTGCCTCTGTCTTCAAATGGCCTTCTTCCCTCTGTGTCTATGTCTCTTCTCTTCTTATAAGGACACCAGTCATACTGGATTTAGGGCTCATCCTACTCCAGGACGACCTCATCTTAACTAATTACATCTGCAAAGACCTTACTTCAAGATAAGGTCACATTTTGAGGTTCTGTGAAGGACATTAATCTTTGGGGGACATTATTCAACCTACTACAGTCCCCCTTACTCTACGCTTTTGTAAATAGTTCTTAATTAAACTCTTTCCTTACCCCTTCTGAGTGCATGTTGTGTTTCCCATAGGAACACTGATGATACAATGTGCACCTTAGAATCAATAAGCACAGTATTGTTTCTGACTAATAGAAATTGTACTAGAATCTTGTATTAGTTAATGTAAAGGTTAATTTCAGGCTACAGAGGCTTAAATAAGAAATGAGTCAATTCTCATTATTTGCAGTAGTAATATTCTATAGAGTTGGTGTGAACACAGAATTGGTGTTCTGAAGCATTGCTCCTCGGCAGAATACAGGATTGGGTTTCTGCAAGCGTCTGGCCACAACATTCACAACACAGAATAAATTTGTTTTATGTGTGTTTCTGTTTAAAGACACTTATTTAATATGTATTGCTGATTTGTTAACATTGAACTCGTGGCCAACAGCACTATAATGCATGCCTGAACAAAGCTGATCTAACATATGTATTTTCTCTTTAAGGCACGTCATAGCTTTCTTGTTCTTGGGAACACCAGAGAGCACTTCAGCTTTATGCTTGGGGGCCATTTTAAGCTGTGAAATTACCAAGAGAGGATACAGAAATGCAACAGAACATGGCACTATACATATCACGAAAAGGAGACTTGTTTACAGTGTAAGAGCTGAAACAAGAAGGCAGAGCATTGCCTCTTTCAGCCTCAGCTGGGAACATGCACATTGGATGACTCAAATTTTTCACCACTCTGTGCATGCACGTGTCCACAAAGGACTGCAAAACTGCCCTGCGTATTGATTTTGGGGTTACAAGTAAATTTTAGCAAGTAGGAAAATTTGTGAATAGGGAATCCACGAATAATGAAGATAGATTGTATATTTTCTTTTTCTCTCATGTACAAATCTGGCCCGTGTAGAGAGGCAATTTTCCGTGAGGTTATGCAGGGATCCAGATTCCTTCCATCTTGTTGCTCTGCTATCCTGTAGCATATTGTATTCCTCTGCATAGGTAAAGGTGACTTCCTAGAACATCTATGTGCCACCTTCCAGAAGCAGAGAGGAGAAGACAAGCAATTTTTTTAAAGCATATTGAAACTAAAGGTGCACACAATCACCCACAAAAATGTAGTGATTTGATCACACCGGTCTGCAAGGAAGGCTAGAAAATGTCTCTGGCTGGGCATCATGCACCCAGGAAGAAAAGGAGACTAGATCTGGGGTCGATAACTGGCAGTTTACCACAAGGAGTAATTAAAAAACCAGAGGTATATTTTTAATCCTGAAGCTATATGCAATGTTGTATCATGGGAAGTCTGGGGAGACCTGGGTTCTATTCTACCCCTGCCACTAATAAGCCACTTATCTTTTCTAATATATGCAATCAATGCTATAAATTTACCTCTAAGTACTGCTTTAGCTGCAGTGCACAAATTTTGATATGGTCTATGTTCATTTTCATTCAGTTCAAAATATTTTCTCATTTCCCTTGGGACTTCATCTTTGACCCATGAGTTATCCAGAAGTATGTTGTTTAATTTCCAAATATTTGGAAAATTTCCAAATCCCTTATTGTTATTGATTTATATCTTAATTCCCTTATGCTTGGAAAACATACTTTGTATTATTTAAATTGTTTTAAATGTGCTACAATTTGTTTTATGGCCCAGAATATGATCTATCAGTGAATGTTTCACATATCTTTGACTACAATGTGTATTTTGCTGTTAATAGATGAAGTATTCCATAAAAGTCAATTATGTAAAGTTTGTTGATGATGTTTTTCAGGTCTTCTATGATTAGAATGATTTTCTTAATGATTTCCTGTCTTCTTGTTTTGTTAATTACTGAGAGAGAAACGTTGAAGTCTGAAGATATACTTATGGATTTACCTATTTCTCCTTTGGTTCTGACAGGTTTTGCTTCATGTCTTTTGTAGCTCTCTTGTTAGGTACATTCACATTTAGGATTGTTATTTTTAATAAATCAACTCTTTTATGTTATGTGATGTCCATCTTTATCTTTTTTCTTTGTTTTAGAGTTTACTTTGTTGGATATTAACATAACCAGTTGTGGTAGGCAGAATAACGCTCCCCACCAAAGATGTCCATGTCTTAATCCCCAGAATTTGTGAGTAAATTATGTTAGATGGCTATGGGGAATTAAGGTTGCTAATCAAGTGACCTTGAGATGAGATTATCTTGAGATGAGTGCAATGTATTCACAAGTGTCTTTTTAAGTAAAAGAGGGAGGCAAGAGAGTGAAAGTCAGAGAAGGAGATGTGATGAGCAGAGGTCAGGGTAAGGACTTGCTGACTTTGAAGATGGAAGGAGGCCATGAGCCAAGGAACGTGTGTAGCCTCTAGAAACTGAAAAGGCAAGGAAATGGATTCACCCCTAGAGCCTCTGTTGTTTATTTCCTCTCGGCTGGGCCTGCCTGCTGCTTCTAGATTGACCTTTTCAGGGAATCTTGTTTTGACCTTGAACCTTATCTTGTTGAAGTTTACCCCTAGAATTTTCTTTCAGTCATCAGAAAGCAGAAAATTAAGACACGTCTTTCAGGTGACAGTATTCCCAGGCAATGAGATATGGTAAAAAGTTGGCATTTTATAATGCTAATAATATTAATAATAATAGCTAATAATATTCCTGTACAGATTTGCTTTCTGGATTGAAAATGCAGAACAGACTGATAGCATGCTAAACATATTGTGACTAGCCATGTCCCATGACTGCCAAACAAATTTACAGCCAAATTGGAACAGTCTCTTAGAGAAGATATCTCTTTCCAGTTTAAATAAAATTGAAAGAAAAAATAAATGAAAACAATATCCATAGGAGAATGGAATATGTTTGTGTATAATAACAAAGGAGTAATTGGGGGAGGGACAGAGAGGTTTATTACTATTATGGGTTGAATTGCATCCCCACAAAATTCAATTAAAGTCCAGCCCCTAGTGTCTCAGAATGTGATCTTAGTTGGAAATAGAGTCATAGCAGATGTAATTAGTTAAGATGAGGTCATACTGGAGTAGGGTAGGCCTCTTATCTGGTGTCCTTTTATAAGGACTAGTGTCCTTATAAAAAGAGGAAATTTGGAGAAACACACAGGGAGAATGTCATATGAAGAAGAAAGCAGAGATCTAAAAGCCAAGGAATGCCAGATATTACCAGCAAACCATCAGAAGTTAGGAGACAGATGGACCAGATTCTCCCTCACAGCCATCAGAAGGAAATAACTCTGCTGATACCTTAATCTCAGACTTCCAGACTCTAGAATTATGAGGCAATAAATTTCTGTTGTTTATGCCATGCAGTTTGTGGTACTTTGTTCTGGCAGCCCTAGCAAACTCATACAATCACTATTTAAAGAAGTATAAGCATAGAAGAAAACTTTGTGGAAGTAGTCAGGTGATTTCAATTTTGTGATCACTTCCTATGCAGCTAAAGAGCTTTAGTTTTTGTCCATCAAGAGGGAAGTGGTTAGATAAAACTATACTTATTTTATGTACTATGGACCAATGAAAAAGAATGTGGTATATTTATATTCACATGTGCTAATTTAGAAAGATCTCAAAAATATATTATGTGAAAACCAACTTGTAGGATATGTATAGCATGATTCCATTTATGTAAGAAAGAAAAAATCAAGATATTTGTAAATATATGCATGCAATTGTAAAGAACATAGTCTGAAACTTTACATACACCCTGGGTTAAGAACCTCAGCTATAGACCACTGAGAAGTGGTCTGAATATCTATCACATCCAGAGGAGAAAAACTTCTGATGGTTCCCACAAAATTGTACTTCTATGAAGATGACAGGGAGGAGGAAAGAGTGAGAAGGTGAATAGAGATTTTCACATTTTAGTTTTTATACATTTATATTTTAGAAAATTTTAATGAAAATGTCTTTATCAGAGTTTTATTGGTACAATGTTAGGGAGGGCAATCAATCAATAGCTTTCAAAGTTCTAAGTACATAAATCCTTTAACCCACAAATTTCACGTATAAGAATTTATCTTGCAGATGTACTTGCATATGTGCACAATAAAATCATTTCAAAGTTATTTTTATATATTTATATTAGTTGTCTATTATTACTGCATAACTAATTGTCACAAACTTAGCAGCTTAAACAACATAGATTTATTATCTCACACTCTGTGGGGCAGGCACAGCTTAGCTGGGTCCTCTCCTTCACAGTCTCCTGTGAGGCTGCAATCAAAGTAGCAACCAGGGCTGGAGTCTCATTTGAGGCTCAGCTGGGGAAGGATCTGCTTCCAAATTCGCATAGTTGTTAGCAGGATTCAGTTCCTTGCAGATGTCAGACTGAGGGCTTCAGCTCCTTGCTGGCTGTCAGCTAGAGCCTGCCTTCAGTTCTTTGCCGTGCGGGCTTCTCCATATGGTGGCTTACTTCATCAAATTCAGCAAAGAACAGAGTCAAGAGACGGAGTCTGCTGGCATGACAGAGGTTACAATATTATGTGATGTAATTATGGAAGTGATATTCCATCACCTTTGTTGTATTCTCTTGATTAGAAGTAAGTCACAGGCCCACTTTCACTCAACTGAAGGGGATTACACAGAAGTGTGACTACCAGGAGGTGAGGCTAGTATAATAAGTAATTATATTTACTTATATACTTGTATATACTGTCTGCTGCAGTATATGTCTTGTAGAGTTAAAAAATGATAAAATAAGATAAATATTTACTCTTATTTGAAGAATTTGGATTTAACTTGGATTTCTTTTGGAACGATTTTGTTTTGTTTTGTTGTTTGAGATCAAAGGTATTTAGGTTGCAGGTACCAAGAATTTATTGTTTTAATGTAATATGCAAGGGTATGTTCCAAATGGAGGACCAGAATGGTCAGAATAAAACCATCTTACCTTGTTAAGAAGAGAATGACCATGAGGACTCACCTTCAAGCTTGGAAGTAAGTAGTTGTCACACAGGATCCTTGAATTCTTCCAAAAAGTTTTTACTAATAATTATTAACTAGTATTCCAACTCTCTCTCTCCCTGAATATATATATATTTCTTTGACTTAACCATACACATTTGACAGTGTTGCATATCAGTACACATAGAGATGTTTCATTTTTTTTTTTTTAAAGATTTTATTTTTTCCTTTTTTCTCCCCAAAGCCCCCCGGTACATAGTTGTGTATTCTTCGTTGTGGGTTCTTCTAGCTGTGGCATGTGGGACGCTGCCCCAGCGTGGTCCGATGAGCAGTGCCATGTCCGCGCCCAGGATTCGAACCAACGAAACACTGGGCCGCCTGCAGCGGACGGAGCGCGCGAACTCAACCACTCGGCCACGGGGCCAGCCCCAGAGATGTTTCATTTTTAAGTGGCCACAAAATATTGTATTAGGTTGAACCACATAAAATTGCTATTTTTTGTAGGTAAAAAATGGTCAAATATCAGCAGGTTCTTGTGGTTCAATCTAATATAAATGAATTGCAATTTATTTACCCAATTTCCCATTGATTTAAGTTGTTTGTTTCTAATCTTTTGCCAATATAATAATGTTGCTATAATAACTTTTTACGTGTTCTATGCGTACTTGTACTGATATGTCTTTAGGATAAAGATGTCGAACTTCCAGGTTAAAGGGTATGGCTATTTCAAATTTTGATAAAATAAATTGCCAACTTATTCTCCACTGAGGGACTACCAATTTACACTCCCACCAATGTTATCCGGAGCTCGTTTTCTAGAACCTTCAGCAGCACAGTATATATTTTTTCTTTATGTCATTTTGAGGCACAAAAATTTTCACAACTTGCCCAGAATTAGACTTAGAGACAGAGCCTGGTTTTAAATTTTAGGTTTACGTTTACATCATCCATCATTTGTTTTCTTCCCCACGTGTGTTTCTTGAGTTACACCAAAGTTTACTTCAAGCTAACATCTCCCAGATGTCCAGACCTACACTCACCTTTCATCTCTCTAATTTCTACATTTCCTAATCTAGAAACCTAATGTTTATTGTTGTTAATCTCATTGTTTTTTCCAGTGGTTGCATGGTGTTATCCTAAATTCCAGCTTGTTGAAGGCTGATACTATGTCAGGGTATCCCCACCCCCTTCCTCAGCACCAGAGGACAGGGCATTTGGCACAGCATCAAAAAATTATTTGTTTATTGTTTTATTAAATTAATTGATTTAAAAATTTATCATTCTTTAAGAGAAGGAGAGGTAATATTTATTGGGCACCTAGTGTGTGGTGCTGGGCAATATCCAATATGTCACATGATTTATTCTTCATGATAACCTTGCAAGCTGGCCATTATCTTTATTTAACAAGAGGAGAGTGTGCAACATGGAGCGGTTAAGCAACCTTCTCAAAATAACCCAGAGTAAGTTGCAGGCAGAACTAGTATTCAAACCAGCCCTTTCTGGCTCCAATACCAGTACTTGCCCACATCACAGGAGCTGCCTTCTGGGGCCGGGACTAGAAGGAGGCAAGTGAATTGAGTGAGTGCGCCCTCTTGCCTAGGGTGCATAATAAAAGGGAACCCAACAAACTCAGTAATCAAGATAAATAATTTTTTTTTGCTGAGGGAGATTAGCCCTGAGCTAACATCTGCGCCAATCTCCTTCTGCTTTATATGTGGGTTGCCACCACAGCATGGCTAACTAGTAGTGTAGGTCCACACCTGGGATCTGAACCTGCAAACCTGGGCCACCAAAGCGGAGCTTCCTGAACTTGACCACTAGGCCATGGGGCCAGTCCCAAGATACATAATATTTTAAAGCAATATTTTAAAAAATCAAAGTTAATGCAAAACAATCTGTGATAAAATATTAGGTTTGTGTGTGTGTGTGTGTGTGTGTGTGTAAGACTGACCCTGAGCTAACATTTGTTGCCAATCCTCTTCCTTTTGCTTGAGGAAGATGGTTGCTGAGCTAACATCTGTGCTAGTCTTCCTCTATTTTATGTGGGATGCTGCCACAGCATGGCTTGATGAGTGGTGCTAGGACTGTGCCCAGATTCCAAGCCTGTGAACCCCAGGCTATCGAAGTGGAGTGCTCAGAACTTAACCACTACACCACCCAGCCGGGCTCCTAGAGATTTTGATCCTGTCTTCTCCCAACTGCAGGTTTGTCCTTCTAGCCTAACCTTTCAAATCTTTCTAGAAGCTCCAGATACAGAAGCCTGCTCTATTTCTCTGGCCACTTTGGTTGTCTTTCTCTGGATCTTTCCTAACTCCATGATCTTTCTTGGGTTATAACATGTAATACTCTACATATAGTACTTGTTGATTTTCACATGTTATCATATCTATGTGAAACTATGTATAGAACTGTAGAGTGCTAGCAGTGTGTCTTAGGGACTTCAGATTTAACCCAGCCCAACTCCTTCAATGTGCATGTCAGAGACAATGGGACTTAGCTAAAGTCAGCCTGGAAGTCAACAGGATCTGTCCATTTCCCTTCCACTGCAAGCAACTGGCCCCTGTCAGTCCGTATTCTGTTCCTGAGACAGAGTCCTGATGTAGCTCTTCTTAAAGAGTAAAGGAGCAGAGACAGCAGAAACCTACACTGCGTACTTGGGCCTACAGAGTTTGGCCAGTCCCTCTTTCATAGAGGTAAGTTCATCAGACTGCCAAAGGGCACACAGGAAGGACTTGCCAGTCCTCTTGTACAGAGAGCTGGAACTATGGTTCTAGCTACAGTTCTAGACAATGCTGTTTCATTCCCAATACCCTTTTCTGATGATACCCAAATTTTGCCGACCTTTTTGGAGAAAGTGTATATTGGTTCCTGTCTTTAGGGAGTGGTCTCCAGCTACTCTGAGCTTCCCTTCCTTGGCCAAGATGAATTTTGTCTAATGGTCAATGTTACTCAGAATGTGACTTCATGAACCCCGCCTGAAACTATGTGCAATTCGAATGTCTTGCCAATTATGTGAATTCAAGAATGTATAGAATTGGTAAAAGATAGTTTATATTTCCTAGAGGCTGGTCAAAGAGGAAAAAGTTCAGGAGATGTTCAGTATCTATAAGATTTTTGCATTTACCACTATTTTAAAAGGGGAGGGGAAAAGGTCAGCAAAAAGGTAAAAACCTTCTAACTGGGGGTTGCTTAAATGTCTAGTGGGCTCAGGCCTGTAATATAAATGAGTAAAGGCAATTGACAAGATGTGTAGGAGCAGTGAAGAACTCTAGAAAACATGCCTAATCTAAAGGGGGCGGCGGATATTCAGTGTCAGCCAATTGTTGTCATGTAGGAAGGTGGGTCCGATGTTGCTAGATCTGATTTTTCAAGAGAACTCAGAAATCTGGATTTTTATATAAAATTATCTAATTGTTTTGGTTGCTATTGGGTTTTTTGGGGGGAAATTATCTAATTTTTAAATGCTGGCAACAAATCCAAATTGGAAAGAAGGAAAGGAGGGAAACAGGAGGAGAGGAAAAACGAAAGAGAACCACCTGCAGGCCAAACAGAACAGCGATGCGGCCCAGAGTTTGCCGGTTTGTGACTCTTGCCTTATGCAGACTTCTTCCTTCCTTCCTGTCTTTCCCCAACAATTCAAGACGTATTCAGGGACTTCTTCAAGGTAGACTTGGAACTAGATCAAACACAGTCAGAATTTCCATTGCCCTGACAGTTCTGTAAATCTATCCATATAGTTTTTATTGAGCTCCTAACATTTGCAAAGTCTATCATTACATCTTGTTTAAAATGAAATATGTTAACAATTACATGAAACAGAGATACAACTTCCAGAATGGTCCAAATGACTCTGACATATATACTTAACACTTTAGCTGTTTTAAGAAATATGATAAAAAATAAAGAGAATTGTTTTTAAAACCTACTGGAGCACTCAAGTTTTACAATTCACTTCTGAATTTAGAAGGTTAATAGGGAAGTTTCAGAACATCAGGCATCACTCTGTTGAAAAGTAGGGCTTTTTTTTTGAGGAAGATTAGCCCTGAGGTAACTACTGCCAGTCCTCCTCTTTTTTGCTGAGGAAGACTGGCCCTGAGCTAACATCCGTGCCCATCTTCCTCTACTTTATATGTGGGACGCCTACCACAGCATGGCGTGCCAAGCGGTGCCATGTCCCCACCCGGGATCCAGACCAGTGAAGCCCAGGCCATCGTGGAACGTGGGCACTTAACTGCTGCGCCACCAGGCTGGGCCCGAAAAGTAGTGCTTCTAAAAGACTTCAAAGGCAACCATCCTGAAAATCTTTCATTGGAGTCAGTTTTGACTCTAAATGGTCTATACCTATAGAGGTCATCTATGACACCAAGCAGCATCCAAGTTCATACTAATTCTGAAAGAAAAAAAAAAGTTGGTAATCTTGTCAACTGATTAGATAAGAAGACACTGAACAATTCAACCTGGCTCAGGTTATCAACCGCTCATTATTACCTTTTAATATAAATGTTAAACAGTATACATGTATCCTACTTTCCACATGAGATTCACATCACTTCAATCACTGTTTTCCTCTTATGTTTTTCAACCTGTGTCCATCTCTCTCCCCAGCCTACAATTTTTGCACATTTAAGGTATGCCTACTTCTGTTTCCACTATTTCTTCTGCTGTTAATCAGAGTCGAGACTCTTCAAAATTTTTAACTTCTTTGCTGTCTCAGAGATTCTTCATACCCCTTACACTCTCAACCCAAGCCACCCCCAGCCCCGCCCCATTCTAGAACCTGGACTCTCCTTCACTCTCTATCCCGTATCTCTTGGCCTAAATAACGCCCTTAGCTACCTCCTCCCCGACCCCCGCCCGGATGTCCCTCCCCGGGCCGGCAGCCTCAGCCATTCCAGAAACTGACAAAGAAATTGCAGACGGAGCGCCACTCCTCAGCGCAGTAGGTCTCTGTGAGCTTCGCGTTCTCATCCAGTCCGTCAGGGTCGGGCCCGGTCCCCAGTGGTCGCTCCTCGTCGGGGTCCGAGGCCGCCTTCCTCTTGCCGTCTTTGGTCTTCTTCTCAGAGGGCTTCTCTTTGGGCGGAGCGCTCGCGGGAGGCCGGGCCCCTGCGGGAGGGCCTGGCGCGGGCTCCTGGGGTCGACCCTGGCTCCCGGCTCCGGGCTTGAGATCCCAGGGGAAGCTCCCCGCAGTGGGGCCGGCGGGTGGGGACGGGTAGGGCACCAGGCGCAGCTCGGCGCCGCGGCCCTTCTTGCCGTTGCACAGGCGGGCGGTGAGCGGCGCGGGGTCGTGGCAGGGCCGCCGCATCCTGCGCAGCCGGCTGAGCACCTGCTTCCAGAAGCGCCCGCGGCGCGCGGCGTAGGCGGCGCAGCGCTCCGGCTCCCCGCGGTAGGCGCACTGCAGGCGCCTCCCGGCCGGGCCCTGGCAGCGCAGAGTCAGCTCGCTGCCCGCCGCGGGCCTCGGGCCGGGCAGCAGGAGCTGCCAGCTGCACGCGTGACGCTCGGGACTGACGAAGCGGCCAGAGGAGGGGCCTGCGGGACCCAGGGCCAGCTCTGCTGCGCTGCCAGCGCGCCCCTTGTCCCTTCGGACGGCTGAGAGGACACAGCCGCCCAGCAGCAGCAGCAGCGAGAGCGACGCTCGCAGCCTCAGAGCGCTCATGGCCCGCGATGTCTGCGCTCGGGTCGGCTCTTCAGGGACCCGTGGGCGCTTCAGTGACGGCAGGGCCAAGAGAGGGACATCCCTTGGACCTGCGGACAGAGGCAGAGACGGCGTCCGACTGAGCCAGGCGCAGCCCTTCGTCCGAGCACATGCACCTGCGAATCCCCCTCCCCAGACTTTGTGGACACTGGTTTCCAGCAGGCAGCAACAGCCTGCGAGGGCCCCCTCTGAAAAGCTTTCCTGGGAGAAAGCCGCTTACTGTCTAAATAATCGTTTTGAAACTATTGGTGCTTTGAGGTTTTATTCTCCGTGCCAATACGGTAGCAAAGCGATGCCTGATAATTACCACCTCCGCTCCTTCCTCCACCCTCTCCCTTCTCCACCCTCCAATAAACTTTCTTCAAAATCATTTCAGATTATCCTTCGGAAACATGCACTTTGAACTTACCGAGTTCAGGGAGAGGCAGCGAAGCCTTATTAGGGCGGAGGGAATGACTGCACGAAGGATTAGTCCGTTTCAGCCGGCTCCCAGTGAATGAACGTGTTATCAATGGGACAGAAAGGGCCTCTCCCACATGCCCCTCCCAGATTTCTCTCGCAGTGGGAGATTTCTCACCCCTACGCCACACACGCATCCAAATGTACGATGGAAATGGCAATGTAACATGAAATACAGATCTTGTATTTTGCTTCCAATGTTTAAAATAATCACGTGAATTTTAACAAATCATTCTTTTCTTTCCTTTTACAAATTTAATTATCCAAAAAGAAGTTAAACAAAGATCTAAGTTTTAAGAGAAACGAAATGAAACAAAACAGTTGTCAATATTCTAAACCAGGCACTATTTACCCTCTCTTTTTCATATCAGTCTGAGTTCTATATCTTCACCCATCATTGCTGATAGTCTTTCTCATCCTAACTTATCCTAATAAAAATATTACTACTAATAAAAATGTAATATCCTAGTTTATTAACATACCATGCTGTCCAGTAGTTCACCCAGGGGTGGGCATTTGGGCTTTTGATTATTTTTAGGTATTATAAATCAATTATAAAATTCTTACAAAAATTAGAAGTTTAAAAAATTTGAATTATAGTTGCAAGGTAATATTACCAATTTGAATAATTAATCTTTAAGAATTAATGTTCTTGAATCTTGAAAATTTTATATTTAAACAAAGCTTTTTTTTATACTACAGGATATTCTATCATCTTTTAAAAAAATGTTCTCAGTAATGTTTTTTTATTTCAAGAGTTTATACCTCTGACTATAACTGTTTTATACAAGTATTTTCCTAAAATATTCCCCAAGATGTCAGCAAGTCTCATAATATTTCCTAATGTCTTCTTTCAGACAGTATTTTCTATTACTGAACTCTGATTGGTATTTGAACAGTTATAATTTGACTACTACTATAACAACCAAAATATTTTAGAATTAGGAAAATGTACTTAAATATGTTTTCACACATATTAAATATATAGTAGTGTATATTAACCTAAGAAAGGAAGTTTTTACCCCTCTGGTGAAATCAGAGAGATTAAATGACTTACCCAAGATCACACATGATTTAGTGATAAAGCCACAAGCCACTTGACTTTCAGTGATCAATGATCTTTACATTTCAGCTTTTTATTTCACAAGTATCACTTTCACAGTTAGTTGTGTCTTAGTTACACCAATTCAATTTATACTGAAAAACAATTAGTATCTATGAAGTTAAGAAATATTAACATGTGTCATAAACAAGAGTAGCTTATTAATACATTTCACAGATGGAAGCCTTTTCTTTCAGAAAACCATATTTGTATTAGCAAAGTGCTGATGAGTAGTTGCAGGCTTTTGTCTGTTGTTCTGGCCTTTACTTACTGTTATCAGCTACTGAACGAAATTGGAACAGTTTTTCAGCTAAAGAGTGACATCTTGTGACATTTTGCACTAATTACAATGAAAAGGTTTATTATCTGAAAAGTCACAATTATGAAGAGACCGTGCTGTCGGAAACATTATCCCCAGAAGAAAAATAAGGGCACACAGATGTGCTATGCCATGTCAGAAAGGGGTACCTTTTTACCAGAAGTTACTTTTTGTAAATTGTAGTAAATTATACGTAACATAAAATTTACCATTTTAACCATTTTTAGGTGTACAGTTCAGTGGCGTTAAGTACATTCATAGTGTTATGCAACAAACACCACCATGGATCTCCAGAACGTTTTTTGTCTTCCAAAATTGAAATTCTATTCCCATTAAACAATAACTCACTCCTCCCTTCCTCCACCCTCTGGCAATCATCACTCTACTTTCTGTCTCAACGAATTTGACTACTTTAGGTGACTTGTGTAAGTGGAATTATAGAGTAGTTTTCCTTTTGTGACTAGCTTATTTCACTTAACATAATGTCTTCAAGGTTCATCCATGTTGCGGCATGTTTCAGAATTTCTTTCCTTTCTAAGGCTGAATAATGTTCCCGTGTATATATATATATACCACATTTTATTTATCTATTTATCTGTCGATGGACACTTGGGTTGCTTCCACCTTTTGGCTATTGTGAACCCTGCTGCTATGAACATGGGTGTACAAATAACTGTTCAAGTTCCTGCTTTCAATTCTTTTGGGTATATACCAGAGGTGGAATTGCTGGGTCATATAGTAATTCTATTTTTAACTTTTTGAGGGAACTCCATACTGTTTTCCATAGTGGCTGCACCATTTTACATTTCCACCAACGGTGCACAAGTGTTCCAATTTCTCCACATCCTTAACAATACTTGTTATTTTCTGATTTGTTTGTTTGTTTGCTTGGTTGTTTTTGTTTTTATAATAGCACCCTAATGGGGATGTGAAGTCTATCTCATTGTGGTTTTGATTTGCATTTCTCTAATGATCAGTGATATTGCACATCTTTTCATGTGCTTATTGGCCGTTTGTAGATCTTCTTTGTAGAAATGTCTATTCAAGTCCTCTGTCCAATTTTTAATGTTTGTTTTTTGTTGTTGTTGGGCTACAGGAGTTCTTTACATATTCTGGATATTAAATTGTTATCAGATTTATGATTTGCAAATATTTCCTCCCATTCTGTGGGTTGCCTTTTCACTCTGTTGATAGTATCTCTTGAAGCCCAAAAGTTTTGCATTTTGATATAATCCAAAGGGAGACACTTTTTAAAAATATCATGATGTAAGATGTGTAAGAAAACATGAAACATATACCCTAATATTGATTTTTTCCTGCTTTTTCTCCCCAAGTTCCCTCAGTATAGAGTTATATATTTTAGTTGTGGCATGTGGGACACCACCTCAGTGCGGCCTGACGAGCGGTACCATGTCCGTGCCCAGGATCCGAACCAGCAAAACCCAGGGCCAACGAAGTGGAGGGTGCGAACTTAACCACTCGGCCACGGGGCCAGCCCCCAATATTGATTTCTTAAAAAATAATCTTGTTTGCATCAGTGATACAACAGGCCTGTTTGGATTCATACCATATACCACCTAATAGTTTAGAATGGGGCGACATTTCTCGATAGTTTCAATGATTGACTGCTTAGTCCTGCGCTCTGAATTCTGCAAGGGAAAAATCTTACCATAAGGAACAGAGTCTATGGGGCACCTCCTTCCCTTCTTATCCTAGAGGAGGTTAGCTGCAGCACCTGATCCAATAAGTTCTACAGTGAGTGGGGTGGAGTAGAGGCCTCCTGCCTGTTGTTTTCTTAAGACTACATAATTCTTCCTGCATGTAAAATCAGCTTTGTACAGTTTAATATTCAATTTTTTTGTTTCATGTATATTAGCCTAATATCCCAAATTAAATCATAAGCTTTTTTAGACAAGAATAAGTTTTTTTATTTCTTTTGTACCTAAGACAGTGCTCAAGGAGAAAAGTTGATTACCTGAACTCTCATACATTGCTGGTAGGAGCATAAAATGGTACAATCATTTTAGAAAACTGTTTGACATTTCCTTATAAAGTTAAATACACATCTACTCTATGATCCAGCCATTCTACTCCTAGGTATTTAGCCAAAGTAAATGAAAACATATGACCACAAAAAGATGGGTACAAGAATGTTCATAGCACCTTACTCATCATAATAGCCCCAAAGTGGAAATGACCCAATTATCCACCAGCAAATGAATGGATAAACAAATTGTGATACAATCTGTTTATTACTCAGCAATAAAAAGGAATGAATTACTGCAACATGCAACAAAGTGAATTCATCTCAAAACCATAATGTAGAGCAAATGAAACCAGACACAAAAGAGCGCATATTGTATGACTGCATCTATATGAAGTTATAAAAAAGCTAATTGACAGTGAAAGAAAATCAGAAAAGGACTGCCTCAGGGAGATGAATGGGGGTTTGTATTGACAAGGAAGGGATATGAAGGAAGTTTCTCCAGGTTATGACAAGTATCTTGGCAGAGGTTTGGGTTACACTTAAGATTTGTGTATTTCACTGTATGTAACTTTTACCTAAAAAAGAAGCCAAACCTGTAAACAATTATTAAGCCCAACTTAATCACATCCATGCTGAATAGTTTAGGGATGAAGTTCTGATGTTTGCAATTTATTCTTAAATATATAAAAAAATAATATAGATACGAATAGACAGAAATGAGTAGTAGACAGTTATGTGATAAAGCTAATACAGTAAAATATTAATTGTAGAAGCCAGGTGGTAGGTATACGGGTGTTCACTGCATAATTTTTTTCAATGACAGTATTTTTGAAAAATTTCATAATAAATGTTGGAAAAAATAGAAAACAACAAAAATATAATTTAAAAATTATATCCCTACCATTAAGAATTAACATATATTAATACCTTGCCATATTTGTGTTCCACAATTTTTTAAGAAAAAAAAGTCACATAACTCTTCTATTTCCATTACCCCTCTCAAATCCCATTTTCCTCCCCACTCCACTCCCACCCAAGGGTAATCAGCTTTTTTATTCTAAGTTTGGGGTATATTCTTTCAATCCACTTGCAATAATTGTATACTTGTTTATGCACATACAGGTAAAACGCATGTCAAGTATAGTCACTGCAGCTTTATTCAGAATAAGGAAAAATTTGAAAAACCTAAATAGCAATAGAGTAGAGAAATTCAGTAGAGAAATGAATAAACTATGGATTTTTTATACAATGGAATAGCTCTTGAAAACACAGTTAACTAATTCATTAATTAAAAACAAGCTTATATGATACTGTTTATTGTTTATGGAACACCCATGTAGCAAAATGATAAAAACATGGACAGGAAGTAAAACACAAACTTCATAATAACAGTTATTACTGGGAAGGTAGGGAGGGGAATGGGATTAGAGAGGAGTAAAAGACCTCAATTTTATCTTTAAGTTTTTGAAAATTTATCTGAAGCAAATATGGTAAAATTTTAATAGTTGTTAAACGTGGGTGGTAAGTATATGGATGGATTTTATTCTCTATATTTTTATGTATGTTGGAAAGAATTCATAATTTTAAAAATACAAATAGTATTGCTTTGTGAGTATAGTTTTTACAATTCATAGAAATTGTATGATATTGTAAATATTGTTCTGCATCTTGCATTTTTTACTGAATTTATGGTTTTGAGCTTTGTTCATATTGGCATATGTAGATCTAGTTAATGTTGGGCTGTTGATAGCCCATTGTATGACTATATTACATTTGATTTATCTATCACCCTACTGATGGACATTTAGGTCATTTCCAGGTCTTCTCGATGATAATGAATGCTGCAGTGAACACCCTTGTAGAAATCTTTTTGTGTACAAGAGTGTTTCCCTAGACCTGTCACCTTTAAATTGGAGTATATGTATCCAGGAGGACACCCAAAAACTTCTTGAGAAGTGTTTAGGCCTGTATAGATTTTTTACAAATTTAATTTCAAGATCCACAACCTCTACGTGTGTGCTTTCCTCCATGTGTTTATCTCAACTACAGGCCTGGGTATAGACCAATGTTTGGGGTACTATGCTGGTTCTCCTTTTCCACCTCCTTTCACAATTGCTCATTTCTCACTTGACTACACAAAGGCGTAGTTCTCATCCATATCAAATCTCACTTGAGATTTTATACATAAAATTTAATATTTATGCATTTTATATTGTTTTTATTTTTTAAATAAAATAATCCATGTTAATCCATCTAAAATTTATTTTTGTTTAGCATTAGTTAACATTATAACTGTAGATCTAATAATTTTGATGTAAAAGTCTAAATAATTTAACTGATAATCTATACTTTTATATGCATATCAAAGTCCCTTTGATCATAGCAGAAGGACAAAGTTAGTTGATATATCATTCCACTATCTTCCTAGAATCTCCTGCAGCTATAGTAGTCACGTGACACAGTTCTGGCCAATGAGGTGTAAGTCTGCTAAGAATTACTGGGAAGATTTTTGCTTTCTCGAGACAAACACTATGTCTTACTCCTTCTTTTTCCTGGACGTATGATAACTGCAGGTGACGCAGCCATCATTTCAGCTTTCCCAGGAGAGCTGGTCTCAGGAGAAGCTGACTCCATTCTCATCTCCTGAGTGATCTAAGGATAATTCCATCTCCACTGCCCATAGTTGGTTTAATTATGAGCGTGCGACCCAATTATGCACACTTTGTGAAGTTTGCTCTCAGCTTCTGGGAAAGTTCTTCTCTGCTCTTAAAAGATTCACAGAAAGCCAGTCTTCCTCTCCCTTCCCTTGGATGTTTTGCTTTTGCACCATACAAGTTTTACAGCTCAGTGGGTTCAAGTTTATCTACTTTTTTCTTCAACGGTATTTTTTTGTGCATTAAGGAAATTCTTTCCTACCCTGAAGTCAAAATATTCTTCAGTGGAGTCTCCTAGTAGTTTTAGAGTTCTGTTTTTCATTTTTAGACCTTTAACCCATCTGAGATTTATTTGGGGATATAGTAAGAAGTAGGGAATTTATTTTTTCCTCTACATGGAAAGCCAATTAACCAACATTCTTTGTTCAATAGTTTTTTTGCCACTGATTTTTTTTTTCCCTAGGAATGATTCGCCCTGAGCTAACATCTGTTGCCAATCTTTTTTTTTTCCTCCTCAAAGCCCCAGTACATAGTTGTATATTCTAGTTCTAAGTCCTTCTAGTTTTTCTATTTGAGCTGCTGCCATAGCATGGCTACTGACAGACGAGTGGTGTGGTTCTGTGACTAGGAACTGAACCCCTGCCACCAAAGTGGTGAAAGTGCTGAACTTTAACCACTAGGCCATCAGGGCAGACTCGCCACTGATTTGTTTTTTTTATTGGCCCTGAGCTAACATCTGTTGTCAATCTTTTTTTTTTCCTTCTTCTCCTCAAAGCACCCCAGTATGTAGTTGTATATTCCAGTTGTAGGTTCTTCTGGCTCTGGTATGTGGGACGCCGCCTCAGCATGGCTTGATGAGTGGTGCTAGGTCCGCACCC
This sequence comes from Equus quagga, assembly GCF_021613505.1. NCBI lineage: Eukaryota > Metazoa > Chordata > Mammalia > Perissodactyla > Equidae > Equus > Equus quagga. The sequence continues at coordinate 148,298,417 of NC_060268.1, forward strand.
AGGATCTGAACTGGTGAAACCACTCAGCCATGGGGCTGGCCCCGCCACTGATTTTTGAAGGTACCTTTCTGGTGGTAAAAAAATAATAGCTAATATTTATTTAGCACTTACATGTATCATGTATCAACTCATTTAATCCTTAAAAACACTTTTCCAAAGTACAGGTCCATGATCTGTTATTTACAATTCTGAAATTGAAAAAGGTCTGAAAACCATAGTTAAAAAAAATTCATTTGGCAGCAAAACCTGACCTGAACTGGCATGCAGCTATTTATAGTCTTTTATTTATTCCTCTTAGTATGGCTATTCATACATTTTGCTGCAGAACCATAAATGTCCTTGATTATAGGGTGCTGCCCTAGAAGCTGCTGGCGTGTGACATAATACAAGGTATGTCTATTGGATTACTTATCAAAATCTAAAGAATTCTAAATTCAGAAAACCATCTGGCAGGGTCAGGCTGGTGGCGCAGCGGTTAAGTGCGTACGTTCCGCTTCGGCGGCCCAGGGTCTGCCAGTTCGGATCCCGGGTATGGGCTTGGCACCACTTGGCACGCCATGCTGTGGTAGGCATCCCACACAGAAAGTAGAGGAAGATGGGCATGCATGTTAGCTCAGGGCCAGTCTTCCTCAGCAAAAAGAGGAGGATTGGCTGCAGATGTTAGCTGAGGGCTAAATCTTCCTCAAAAAAAAGAAAAGAAAAGAAAACCATCTGGCAGGGGTTTCAGATAAGGGTTGTGGACCAATATATTATTATCCCCATTTCATAGCTGACGAAATTGAGACATAGAAGTTAAGTCACTTGCTCAAGGTTGAAAAGTTAACAAAAAGTATAATCAACTTTTTGAGTGCTTATTGTGGCAGTCTCATGGTTAAATGCATTATATTCATTATCTCATCGAATCCTCACAATTCTAAGAGGTACCATTATTATTGCCATTTCCCAGATGAAGGAACTGAAGTTTAGAAAGGTTATACAATTCCCTTGAACACACAGCTTTTAAGTGTGGTGAGGAAGGATTTAAAAACAACTCACTCTAACATCAATATATTTGATTGTTACACTTATCCCTTAGAATCCTATTAATACCAGTCCTTTCCTCTTCTAAATGTCATTTAGAACTGTATATCTAATTACCTCTTGGATATTAAAGAATACGATTTTTAAAATGTGTATCAGATCATTTTATTCATGTGTTTAAAACCTTATGACTTTCCACCACATCTAGAGTAAAATCCCAATTCCTTACAATGGCCCTTCTCTCTCCCAGCTCATCTCCCAACACAGCAGACTTTGCTTAGACTTTTTCATTAGGTGTAGCCTTACCTGATCTTCACACAGCTGGCTCCTTTTGTCACTCAGGCCTCAGCTTGAGCGCCTCCTTGGTTTTTCCTAATTACCTAGTCTACAGTCTCTAATCACCCTCTCTATTCCATCATTCTGTTTTATATAGCATATAAACATGATATTTTCTTGTTTATCTTTTTACTCTTTTTCCTTCCACTAAAATGTAAGCTCAGCCAGAGTGGGCACCTTCTGTTTTGGTTTCTTTTGAAGCCTAAATCTCTATTACAGAGTTTAGCATATGGTAGGTACTTAATTTTGGCTGAATAAATGAATGTAGTACACTATCAGTAAATAGAACCTGCTTGTTAGTTTCAGTGATGGGAGATAAATTGAGCAGGCAGGTGGCGGGAGGCAGTGAAATGTGAAGAAGCTTGGACATCAGCTTAATCAGATTTTGTCTAAGGGTATAAACACTGTCTAGCAGAGTGACACAGATCAGGTACCAAATAAATATTTGTTGAATGAACGACAGTATACACCATTACTAGCTTGGATCTTAGGCGAATTACTTGAACTTTCTGAGCTTGGTTTTCTCACCTGTAAGTGAAGATTAAAACCTACTTTACAGGGCCGGCCTGGTGGCGCAGCAGTTAAGTCCCCACATTGGGCTTCTCAGTGGCCCAGAGTTCACTGGTTCAGATCCCGGGTCCGGACATGGCACCACTTAGCAAAAAGCCATGCTGTGGTAGGCATCCCACATATAAAGTAGAGGAAGATGGACATGGATGTTAGCTCAGGGCCAGTCTTCCTCAGCAAAAAGAGGAGGAGTGGCAGTAGTTAGCTCAGGGCTAATCTCTCCTCGAAAAAAAAAAAATTACTTTACAGGGTTGGCCTACAAATTATATGAGATAATGCATGCCAAATGCCTACCACATGGCACGTAGTTTCTTTCCTCTTACATTTATATACTACTCTATGGTTTACAAAGCTCTTGTAAGTTCTTCTAGATACATGACCTCATTTTATAATGGAAAAACAGACTCAAAGGTTGAGACATAGCCTCTTCAGGTAATGAGAAGCCAATAGGCAAGCTGTTTGAAAAGCAGAAGAGTGACGCGATAAAAGCAGTGTGTTTTGAAGATTAATCTCTTGGTAGCCTATAAGATGGGCTCGACTGAACAAGCTGAAGAAATATGACTTTGACTACTGCCATAAAAATCACGTTTAAGGTGATGAGGGCCTGCATGAGGTGACAGAAAAATGTTTAAAAGCCTAACGAATTAAGCGAGTGAATAGGCAGATAAGACTGAAAAAAAAATAAGATGGGAGTTTCCATATCTAGTTGAGAAAATGATGGTACTAACAACATAAACAATTAAGAAATCAAACTTAGCAAAAATGGTTGGCAGAAGACCTTCCCTCCAATATCCATGCAGAACTGCTGGCAAATAGGGCAAACGTTTGAGCCGTGTCCTAAGGGCCACTGCAGATCTTTCTTGATTTCACCCTTCCCATGGTATCGCCACCTGGACTAGAGCATCCCAGTCCTTGGGATCAAGTTTTCTCTGGAAGCAGTCTGATGAAGATCGGAGCGGTGATGAATTAGAAACCAAGTTTTCGAACCTCCAGAACCTTGGCTAAATCGCCTTTTTTCCTTCTCTGGAAAAGAAAGGGACTTTTATTTCTCTTCCCCGCCTCATTTTGAGACTAACGACCCTCTCCAAAGCAGCACAAAAAGACTTTTTACCCCCCGCGCGCGCCGCCAAGCCGAAGACGCTGTCACTCTTTTGCCTTACCGGCCGAGAGGAGCTCTTGGCGGTGAGCTGACGTCACTTCCGGCGCGCTGACGCTAAGTCCGGCGTGCCGACGCCTGCGTCAGCAAAGAGCGGAGCTGGGGGCACCGGGTTTGAAGTCGTGCGGGTCGGAGGACTCCCGCCGTCGCCGCTGCCTCAGACCCCTGCTCCCCAGCCGCGGCGGGGACGAGCTCGGGCAGGCGGCGGGGCAGATGCCCGAGGGCCCGCGCCGGGTCGCCCCGCTCGCCCCGGCCGCTCCCTTGTGCTCCGCGGCCTGGGCCTGCGCCGCTCTGCTCTCTGGAAACTAGCGCCTCAGCGGCGCGGCGCGTAGCTCGCGGGGAGCCCCGAACCGCCGGTGCCCGGCCATGGCGGTTTCCAGGTGGGTCTCGCTCCTGACGAGCGGATGGGAGGGCGGCCCCGGCGAGGCGCGGTCTCCTCTTGGTGCCCCGACTCGCTCCCAAAAAGGAGCGGTTCCCATTGTCACTGCGCCCGGGCGCCTTCTTCCCCGGACTTCAGAGTTCGCCCCTCGGTCTGTGGGGCTTTGGGCTCGGGTTACTCCCAGGAAATCGGTTCAAAAATATCTTTTTCGTGCTGAATAGATCTCTTGCCACGTTAGAGCTGGTGTTTCTCTTTCCTAACCGTGTTTCTCTTGTCTGGTTTCTCTTCCCTCTTTCAGTTCTAGAAGAGCCTCTTATCTTGCTTAGTATTTTAAGGCTGATCCCTAACCTCCATTTCACGGGAAAACTTGGTAGTAACTGTCGAAGTTGGGGAGATTTGAATTGCTCTTATCTAAGTGACCTTCTGATTATGTTGAAGTTTTTTATTTATGGCTTTAGGGATGTGTTCTTTCCTGAGGACTTTTTCCTTACCTTATGGTATAATTCTTTCTTTTGTTTAGCAGTAAACATTCAGGCGTCAGCATTGTAACCTTTGGCAAATTAATTGTATTAGCACCATCTTCTTTAAGGCGTGAAAGGTATATCACGAATCTTAAATTATTTTAAAATGTTGCTCGTCAACAGGAAAATCTAGGAAGACCAGCAAGACGTGTATTTAGATAGCTATAGGAGGCAAGTGCTCCTTTCCTCCAATATGATGGAATGGTGGGAAAACTTTTTGTCGGTAGTTTGATTTTAGTGGACATGTGTACATGGAAGTAGGGGCTCGTTTCTCTGATAGCAATCAGAAAGATTCACCGAGTTCATTAGTTGATGAAGTAAGTTTTTATGAGAACGGGGTTCTTCTACCACATAGACTGAAGGGAAAAAATGATAGTTCAGAAAACAAATAGTTTTCATTCATCTTTCATAATTAAGTCAACACATTCCTTGACCACAATACGTGCCCATGCTTTCTCTGTTTTGCAAGCGAAAGGATAACCCATCCCTCTCAGACTCCCTGGATAACTGATGAAATAGCGTGTGGGAGAAACCCATGGGAGTTAGGGCAATGGGGTTGCTACGTACCTGAAGTGTAGGGCATCTAATTGTTATTTCATAGATTAGTTAAATCCATTCAATGTGAGGGAATTCTTATTTTCTCATATATGAAACTGCCTTGAGAATGCCAGTTGTATTTTCAAATTTTGCAAATATAGAAAGGTGTATCTTCTGATTTGTTACCTCCTACATAAATACACTGATACATAAACTTAATATGAGATTTATCATGTGATACAATGTTTAAGGGAATGAGTAGATCTTGAAATTCTTTTCTTAGAGCAGACTATGTATGTTTTCACAGTGTTGGATATAATTTTATAGAGACAAAATGCAAGTGTTTAGCAAGATCCTCATCTCTTTGGCCAATGCTAGTCTATTTACAGAAGTTTAGGGCAGCTACATTTCTGAATGAATGAGCTTCGAAAGCTATGGCCTTTTGTTCTTGACCTTGGATTTCAAAGGGTAGTGCTCTTTTTTCTGTAGATTCTTTCTTATTCACTTTGGCAAAATTCTACTAAATTCTCCTTAGGAAAAAAAAAAGCCTTTCGTAGTCTTATGAAAGAGCTGCTTCTGTGCTTATTTTGGTAATATAATAGATTCAAGGAAAACACATTTGAGACATCTGTGTTTTTGGGATACTGTCCTTGCCTTTTTCTTTTGCAGATTCACTTTGAATAGCACACCTTAATTTCAAACTGGCCTTCTTCAGGCACTAAGCACATTTCTTTACTAACTAAATTTTCTTTCTCTCCTGTTGCTGTATGTTTGTGGAATACAGACTGATTTTAATATTATTTTGTACAGAATAGGTAGAAGATGGTTCAGAAGATAAAAATAATATTTGCCAGAATCAAATCTGAAATATATTTTGCACTGTTTATGTCAATGTGCATAACTGAAAAGGAGCTATGTAATATTTTTTGTTGCTATGCCCTTGGATCGATCCTGATCCCTAGTGATCCTGTGTACAGCAGAGTGGAACCCTACCTGGCCTTTTTGTGCCATCCTCTCATCTTCTGGCGCTATATCGACAGTGCTCTGCTGCTATTCACAGGGTTTTAATGGCCAATTTTTTCGGAAGTGAGTGGCTAGATCCTTCTTCCTAGTCTGTCTTAGTTTGAAAACTTCACTGACACCTGTCCACCATGGTTGACCCTGTTAGTATCTGAAATAAGTGGTTGCATAGCTTTGGCATCACAGCAACATGCAGCCACCACAGTATGACAACCGACGTTTGCGTGGTGTGGTTCGCTGACCTGGAAACTGAGGGCTAAGGTGGTGAGAACTCGGAATCTTAACCTCTAGACCACGGTGTAATATTTTTAAGACCTTGTAAATATTTCCAACAGAAGGGAAGTAGTAAGTTGGTACCATCATTCCCTCAGTTGCCAGGTTCAGAAGTCTGAAAATAATGTTTGACTTCTCCCTCCCTCCTTTCCCCCCCATCTAGCCAGTCACCAAATCCAATCCTGTTGGTTCTACTTTTCTAATGTTTCTCTGGCCAGTCTTTTTTCTTTCCATACCAGTTACCTCAATCCTTCTCCATACCAGCATCATCTCTAGTCCAAGACGCCTGCAACAGCAGCCACTTGCTCTTCCTGCCTCCCATGGGACCTCTTTCTAATTTATTCTTTGGCTATATTATTTGCTAATATGTGACTTTTAATGTGGTCATTTTTCTGTCTAAAACCCTTTGTTTTCTGTTATCTTAGGATAAAGTCCAGATTCCTTACCAAACCGTATTCTTACTGGATTCTTTGTGATCTGGTTCTTGCTTCACCTTTTTACCTTCCTCTTGTGTCAAGTTCTCTGCATCTTTCTCTCTTTCCTTCTCTCTCCTCCTTTCCCCCTCTCTCCTTCATTCTGAATCTGAATCTGTGTTCTCACCTCCAAATCTTTACTTCTGGAACATTTCTTTCCTGCTCCCTCCCCTCCCCGACCCCCAAGTCTGGCAAATTCCAACCTTAGGTTTTGAGTCTAAGCTTATGGGTCGCTTTGTTTGGGAAGCCTTCTCTGATTTTTCCTTCATCTGAGCTATTTGCACCAATGTGTGCTTCTATCAGTAATAATACTTATCATACCTGTGATTGTTTACTTGTTCTCTCCCCTGCTGGGGATTTACATAAGTTCTGTGGGAGAAGGGAATATATTTGATCTTTCTATCCCCAGCAGAGTGCTTGTCTCCTAGTAGGTGTTCAATACATTTTCTTTAATGAATAAGTGAGTGGTTTTGTTTGTTTTAATGCCTGTTATGATTTTGCTCTAACTTATGTATAGTAGAATATTTCTGGTGTTTTTCAGAGAGTGCTTCTGAGTTCAGCTACAGTTTTTCCTCAGGAAGAAAAACTCACTATAGCTTTGAATATTGGCCAGAATTATAATTTTAAAAACATAAATATTACCAGGACCATTTTTAAAAGTTTATAGTATAGTACAATTCTCTGTTAGTGTGGCCTTTTATAATGCAAATTGGATGTAATGAAACCCAACATTTTGTGTGATCAGATTTTTTAGATCCTGCTTATAGTTTTAGAAAGGCCTAGTTTTACTGTACTTTGAATTGTAAGACTGTGGCAAATTATGAAATGGCATGGTCAACTCTTGGTCTGTGGGTGAGTTAAATCTTGCAAAAGCAAACAAACAAACTTTGCGACTCTCCAAAATTGCAAATACAATTATACCATTTGAAGTTCTCCATAAAATGTAGTGAAATATTACCGAAAAATGTATGAGTACATTAGACCCTTAATAAAAGAGACAGTATATAAATGTAGGAGTAGAGAACAATGTTGCCCTTAAGATGTGAATGCTGGAAAGTAAGCTAAGCTCGCTCACTAGCTACTTGTTCCCGTAAAACCAACCTCAGCAAAAAGACAAATTTGTATATATTACAGCTTACAGTGTTGCTTGCAAACAATTAAAATCTTAGTTGTTAAATCTTTGAAGACTGCTGTTTGGCTTGGTGAGCCTTTCTTCCGGTATCATCTGTCACCTGACTGGGGTTGGGCCACCAACAGTAAAGGCAACCTTAGAGGGATTGTTAAAACTAATGCTCGTTACAGAAGATGGGGAATCTGTGGCACTGTTGGGTTCCATGGCTTAATAGAGTTTTTTTTAAATTTTTTATTGAGTTCATAATAGTTAACATCAATGTGAGATTTCACTTGTACATTATTTCTTGACTGCCACCACATAAGTGCTCCGCTTCACCCCCTATGCCCCCCCACCCTACCCCTCTTCCCCTGGTAACCACTGAACTGTTTTCTTTGTCTGTGTACTTATTTATATTCCACATATGAGTGAAATCATCTCGTGTTTGTCTTTCTCATGCTGGCTTATTTCGCTTAGCATAATTCCCTCTAGGTCTTTCCATGTTATTGCAAATGGGATGAATTTGTCTTTTTTTTCTGGCTGAGTAGTATTCCATTGTATATATATACCACATCTTCTTTATCCAATCATTGGTCAGTGGGCACTTGGGTTGCTTCCATGTCTTGGCTATTGTGAATAGTGCTGCACTGAACATAGGAGTGCATCTGTTACTTTGGATTGTTGATTTCAAATTGTTTGGGTAGATACCCAGTAGTGGGATAGCTGGGTCATATGGTAGTTCTATTTTTAGTTTTCTGAGGAATCTCCATACTGTTTTCCATAGTGACTGCACCAGTTTGCATTCCCATCAGCAGTGTATGAGGGTTCCCTTCTTAATAGAGATTTTTTAAAAAATCTATTTTTGATACGTTTGCCTGTTTATGCCACAAAATTGATTGAGTTGACTGTTGTACATTGACTAGCTAGTATGATTATAGTTTTTCCTTGATCATATAGAGAAAGTTTAAAAATATAATTTAGAGAATTTTTCCTCAGTGATCTAAGCTATAAAGGTCATGTCTAAAATGTCTAGATGGCAGTTATGATTTGACTTCTGTAGAAGCCACACCTTAGATCTGTGACATACATCTTTGCATTTGAGATGGTCCAATGCTCAGAAAAGATTCAGGAAAAAAAACTGGAAGACACCCTCTTATAGAAGAAACAAATGGTTAAGTCTGAGCAGGACTTTTCTCTGTTTTGTTAATTCTCTCTCTACACTGCTGATACTTCAGAGAAACATTGTTTCAACAGGTCTATTCTGCCAAATAAAAGGAAGTTTGTTGATGTGGGGGAAGTTCCAGTGGATCCTATTAACAGGAAAAATGCTAAAATGATCTTAATTATTTATAGGACAGCACAGATTTCTCATGTTTGCTGGGACTGTTCCTTCATTATTGCTAATTTCAATCCATTATAGGATTGACAGAGGGACTATTGTAAATTATATCAAATATTTCATACTTAAAAAGATTTAGTGACAAAAAAGCCAGGAAAGGTAGAGGAGGCATTATAGAAGTTTTTCCATTTCAATCCCTGTGGTAAATGCTTTCCTGTTTCTTTGGATTATACTTCAAAGTACTTGTATAAAGGGGTTTGTTTTGTTTTGTGTTTTAAAAAATTGTGGTAAGGGGGGCTGGCCCTGTGGCCGAGTGGTTAAGTTCGCACGTTCCGCTACAGGCAGCCCAGTGTTTCGTTGGTTTGAATCCTGGGCACGCACATGGCACTGCTCATCAAACCACACTGAGGCAGCGTCCCACATGCCACAACTAGAAGGACCCACAACGAAGAATAGACAACAATGCACCGGGGGGCTTTGGGGAGAAAAAGGAAAAAATAAAATCTTTAAAACAAAACAAAACAAAACAAATTGTAAGGGGCCTGCCTGGTGGCATAGTGGTTAGGTTTGCATGCTTTGCTTTGGTGGCCCGGGGTTTGCAGGTTCGGATCCTGTGCACGGACCTACACACCATTCATCAAGCCATGCTGTGGTGGCATCTCATATGCAAAATAGAGGAAGATTGGCATAGATGTTGGCTCAGTGACAATCTTCCTCAAGCAAAAAGAGGAAGATTGGCAATAGATGTTAGCTCAGGGCCAATCTTCCTCACCAAAAAAAAAAAAAAGAAAGAAAAAAAGAAAAAAATTGTGAAAATATACGTAACATAAAATTCACCATTTTAAAGTATGCAATTTTTTTGTATAAAGTTTTAAAACCACAGATATTTCTGCTAAAGAACCTAGATTTTATGTTTAAGACAAAGTCATACAGAGGCATAGGTTGTTGGATCAAGGGTAGAACTTATAAAAAAGGGTCCTGAAGGAAATAACACAACTTCATTGTACTTTTTCAGCATTCATTTAATGCGTATTTATGGAATGCTTTGTCTGTTTTAGGTGCTAGAGACACACAGAGAACAAAAATGAAGTCCCCATTCTCATGGAGTTTATGTTCTAGGGTGGGAGTGGGGAAATGTAATTTATCTAGCATGCATCTGGCCTTGCACCTGGCTTTGGTGTAGTTTCACATCTTTATATTGATTCTTAGTGTTCTATGTGGTATGTTAAATTAATCTACTTTCTTGTTTAAAGAACGCAACATTAACATAGTTTCATATTACCCACAATGTGAACTAGAAGGTATATATTTTAAAACACCAGCCTAGAGAATTTCTTGAAAGTTGTTTCTTTTGACCATAACTTTTTTGCTTAATGATAATGTGTGGGACTTGGTATAGTGTTCATATCAGAAATTTATTTTCTTTCCTTATGCTGTAAATAACACAGAAAAGTAAAAATTCAAATAGTTTCTGTTTTAAATTTTACTGCACTTTTGCTGGGTATAAAAAATGCATAACAAAATGGACAAACTTGACTGATCATTCTCTTTTAGTTTACAAAGCCATCCTTGTGAGGCACTCTGTCAGTTGACCTTTCACAGTTTTTTTTAGAGTTTAGAGAGATTAAATTTATTCTGAGAATATTGAGATTGGAAGTAGATTGAAGAAGTTATATCTTACACGATCATGCACTGCATACAGTGTTTCAGTAAATGACAGACCACATATACAATGGTGGTCCTGTGAGATTAGTACCATATAGCCTAGGTGTGTAGTAGGCTATACCGTCTAGATTTGTGTGAGTACACTTATGATGTTTGCACAATGATGAAATCGCCTAACAATGAATTTCTCAGAACATATCCCTGTCGTTAAGCAATACATGACTGTACCTCCCCCCTTTTTTTTTTGGTGACGAAAATTGTCCCTGAGCTGATTAACATCTGTTGCCAATTTTCTTCTTTTTGCTTGAGGAAGATTGTTCCTAAGCTAACATCTGTGCCAGTCTTCCTCTGTTTTTTGTATGTGGGATGCTACCACAGCATGGCTTGATGAGCAGTGTGTAGGTCCACGCCCAGGATCTGAACCTGCGAACCCTGGGCTGCTGATGCAGAGCACATGAACTTAACCAGTATGCCACCCAGCCAGCCTCTGACTGTACCTTTCTGTTTTTCATCCTCAAATGGCTTAGGAGTGGAAATGCAACATATACTTGTTTATTAACGATGAAGTACTAATCTAGGACACAGTAGAAAATGTATATGATTTCTTTCCGTTTCTTTTATATGTATCTTTATGAATTATCATAATGCAAACAACTGAAGAGAAGAGGGGTTAGATTGCAGCTGGCAGCATAACCTCTACAAATTTCCATGTACTCTTTCCTTTTTCTAGGCAGTCTTTAGAGTTGCCTGAAATCACAGGTTGGTAAACAAAACATGAATCATGTCTTGTATAGTCATCTCCCTGAATTAACATGCAAATTGAAAATGGGCCAAATTTCTTACCATCAGCAGATTCATAACCAGTGGATATTGTCAAATATAATTGCCTTATGTTTTATTTAAGTTATTCTCCTACAGTCTTTGGTATCCATTCAGCTTGACATCTGTTACCTCTTTCTCCTCCATCTGTCTATCCTTCAGAGAATGAAGAATGGCATTTTCTCTACTAGCTGTTCTGCAAGAGAAGATTTAGCCGAAAGAAGTATTGTGGTAAGTACTGTGTTCCCTCAATCAGCCCTCCTTTTAACTTTCTTTCTCTTCTGACCACCTAGCTTCCTTCAGACCTCTCCTTCACCAAGGGCCCTGTCCGCCCTCCAACATAATACTGACCCTGTCTCATGCCCTTTCCCCCTCCCCCACCAGTTCACTGCACCAGCCTTTTCCACTGTGGCCTGGCCCTGATGCTTACCCTGCTGGCCTCATAGCTGGCTACCCTGGGGTAACAGGTCAGACTGCCCTCTTGTCCGATCCTGGCCTGCTTATCCCTTTGTTCTTCCTTTTGTGTGGTGTCTAATCTGCTGTCCTGGAGAGAGGAATGGAGAACTCCAGAAGGGGTTTTGAGTCAAGAGGACCAGAGAAGCAATCTTATGTCCCCATTCCTCTATTCAGGGAGGCAAATTTGGCTACCACCAAAGTGGAAGATGTGAGAATAAACAGGCCTGGAATTGGATGAGAGCGTGAGCTGATCTGCTGCCCTCAAGGCAGTTGGCTGGTGGAGGAGCAGAGGTGACATGACATGGCATTGGGATAAAAGGCTTTGCAGAAAGGAGAGGCAAGAGGAACTGTGTGGCTGTGAGACAGGATCAGCATTAGGTTAGAGAGGGGTTGAAGGTCTTTGGGCAGGAGTATGGTTCTAATGAAGCTGGGTAGCAGGGGACTAAAGGAAAGTTTGGGAAGGGTGGAAATTATTGAAGGAATACAGTGCCTACTGCACAGTCTCTTTCAGCTTGCTGTTTGGAACAGGCACAACTGCCTTGATGTTCAGAATGCTGGAGTCCTGCTGTGCTGATCTTTTCACTTACTGAAACATTACCTCAGCATCACTTTTGCTATTTTTATAGCTTGTTTTTATGTAATATAGCTGTTACAGATTAAGGATGTTTCTCAAAGGAAGCAAAAACAATTGTAATGTAGCACACTCTTTCTTTGCTTAAAAATGTTGCTTAAACTTGTGCCCAAGAAACTTGAACTTTTTAAAAATTTTAATTACAGTAAATACCAACTGCTCAACAAATATTTGAATACTGTGCAAAGTATTGTGGGGGACAAAAAGAATCATCAAAGGAGGTGAAGCCTAATGAGGAACATAAGACATCATGTGACAAAGTAATGTAAGAGATGCCACAAAACAAAGCGTAATAACCAAAATGGCTATTCAAGATGAGAATTCATGTGGATTTTAGAAGAGGAAATAATTTCAGTGGTATAGTAGTCTGTGATGGTTTCAAGAGGGTAGACGAGTTAAAATCTTGATGGATGGGAGCTAGCTGAAGAATTGAACCAAGAAAAGGCATTGCAAGTTAAGGAAACAGTATAGGCAAAAATGTGGAAACCATAAAGTTTCATGTTTGTTTTTGATTACTGTCTGATAAGTAAGGGTGAGTCATTCAGAGTTTTAGAGTGAGGCAGTAATTTGATCAAAGGGTGCTTTAGGAAGTAAATCTGGCAATAAGATCATATTAGCATGGGGATTATGCTCACCAGGCAGTTGAAAGTGTGGTACTAGAACTCCCAGATGGGCTAGATTTGGGGATTATTTGTGCTGTTTTATAGTTTAAGCAGATAACCGTAGTTTCCTAAAGGAGAAACTGGTGAGAGATGAACAGCCGAGGATTGAATCTGGGAGAATGTTCAGATTAAGAGTGGTAAGAGTAGTGAAACCAAGGAAGGAATTAAGAGTTCACAGAACAACAGGGTTGTATAATATTGTGAAAGCTTAGGAAGGGAAGTATTTTAGGATTGTGGTACTTGCTGATGTTGGATGTCATAGAAGAGTCAAGAAAATTGGATTTACAAAAAAATTGGATTTGGAGTTTACAAGCTCATTGGTGACCTTCTGGTGTACTATTTCAGTAGTAGAGAAGGATAGGAACTTGACTGATAAGGATTAAATTGTGTATGGTGAGGAAATACGAGAAGTGATTTTAAACACTTGTTCAGGATGCTTGACACTGAAAAGCAAATGTTCTAGAAGGTGGAGGTCAAGCAGTTTATTTTCTCATTAGAGACCTGCATATTTGAAGATAGAGAAGGGAATAGATTAATAAAGCAGTGATTTAAGATATTGGAGAAAGAGTAATTGAATGAGGATAGAAGGGGATGGTATCAAGAAAACAGTAGAACAATATCTAAGTCTTGAAGAAGAGTGAGGACTGTCTTTTCATCTGAAATAGGATAAGTATAAAGAACAAACTTTAGAGGTAGTGAGGAGAGAACTTGTGATAATGTGTGTTCCTTAGCCTAGAGATCTACTCAGTGAAGTAGTCCATTCCATTTTAAGGAATAGGGAATAGTAATTGGGGCTTGAGGAAAGTGGAAATGGTTGGGGAAAACTTTGAAAACTGTCAATTTTCTTTTAACCTTTTACACATGGATATAAAACAAGTTAGTATTATCATTTAGAGTGTTCATTTTGCAGCCAGCTTTGCTTTTGGTCACAAAAAGCAAAAACTGCATCAAGGAAAAGGAATTATGAAGTAGTTGCAATCTTTCCAGAGGTGCAGTCTAAAGAACTTGGCATCACATAAGTCAAAGATAAGACAAACACTGTGTTATGTAAGGGGGAAAAGACTACAAAAAAACTCCACAACATATAATGATGTGAAGCTGTAAAATAAGGCTAAATTACCTAGTTTGACCTTCCAAAATAAGAAGGTAAGCAAAGTTAAGTGTGCATCCCTAAGTCATCTAACAAGTAACAGAAGCAGGACTTTTACGTGTCTCCTAAGCTCTAGTCTAGTTTGTTTTTCATTTTACCCTTGTTTCCTATAGGAAAGTCCTGGATCTATGTGAACTGTACACATACAGGACAGCTTGATATTGTTATAAAGAATACATGCAGCATATACAAATATAAGTCTACTGTAGCATAAATTTGACCTAATACAGTCCTTTTTTTTTTCCTTGAGGAAGATTAGCCCTGAGCTAACACCTGTGTCAGTATTCCTCCACTTTATATTTGGGTTGCCACCACAGCATGGCTGATGAGTGGTGTAGATCTGCACCCAGGATCTGAACCCATAAACTCGGGCTGCTGAAGCAGAGCACTTCAAACTTAACTACCATGCCACAGGGTTGGCTCCTAATATATTCTTTGTAATAAAACACTTAAGTTTTGATAATTTTGCCTGCCACAGGATATAGAAGATTTAGAGTGAATGTTTGTCTTGATACTTACAGAAAGTTGTTCATAGATGTTTAAGATTTCTTTTTGCAAATTTCATTGAGCTTAGGCATTCATAATCATATGGTCATGGTCATGGCAATATGCAGATGTTAGTTGTGAAAGTTCAGAGAGGGTTCTCATGAACTTGAACATCTCAACCAGTTTTAAAGACGAACATAAGTCCAAGGGTGTTCTGAGAGTTATGTATGGCATGGGTGAGGGAAGTCATTTTATGGGGAAGGGATTTGAGGTCTGACTTAGTCTTAGAACTTCAGAACACCAACTGTCAGAAAAAAAATTTTTCTCCCATTCCTTTGTCCCATTATCTCTCTGAGTCACTGTTCACCAAATCCTGTAGCAAAAACTGATGAATGAATGAGTAAAGGCAAATATTTACGTAGCCTTGATTGAATAAGGCGAAATATTGTGTCATAAGGTGGATGTGTCTGTGCAAAGTATATGTATAAAGTAAATTAATTTTTGCATGTCTTGTAAAAACTAATTTCTTTGTAGTCACTCTGTGTAACGTTCAGTATATTGGAAGCAAAAACTGTGCTGTACTTACTCTTTTTTTTCTTTATGTCACTAGCTATAATTGCCTGAAATATTTTTCTTAAACTATGTCCTTCTTACATACCCTTGACTATAAAATTTGAACCTTGTCTCTTAGTTTTTTGTTCTGAAACAGTTAAAAAGTTTTCATAATACCCTCAGCCTTCTTGACTGAAAAGATGTATTTTAGTTATATTTCTTACCAATTACCATGATTTTGTGCTTATTAGTGACTGGCTAGTTTGATAAATACTACCAGACCAAAAAAAAAAAACCGTACCCATTTGCTCCCATATAGGTTTATCTTATAAAAGTTGTTCAGAACTTTCCTTTGTAGTTTTTTAGCTCTTTGTGAAAGAAAAAGAGTCCCAGAAGTGAAATATGAGCCTCTTTGCAGTTTATTAATGCTTAATGCTCACGGTTAGCTTTGGGACCTTGGTTGCTGCTTTTCCTCGTTAGATAAAATTTGAAGGTATGTTGACTGAATCTCCCTGCATATAGGATTGGGCATAGTTAGTATAATCTTGCCTCTTGCCATCCTCCATCTTGTTTAAAGTACCCATTTATTCCACTTATGACACCGCTTTTCTTTCATTACCTGTGGCATCTACTTTGCCTCATTGAGCCTGATTAGTAGTGTGATAGGAGGGCTAGACTTGTGTGATATGTGGGCAGCTGGTGGTAGTTACTTGTGACTTTGCCTTTCTAAAACCTTAGGATTTTCCTGTATCCTCAAAACAAAGTAACCAGTTTTCTTTTTCTCCCAACTGTTTTGTACGTGGATGGCCACGGATGAGTGGTGTAGGTCCGTGCCCGGGAACTGAACTGAGGCCGCCAAAGTGGAGCACGCCCAACTTAACCACTAGGCCCGCCCCACTTCCCATTTCTTTTAATGACGTCTTCATTTTCTAAGAGTTAGAGCCTCAGAATCCTTTCATTTCCTTGGCATTTCATTTAATTTCTATACTTCTGCAGCATTTCTCCCAACTTCTTTCTAGTCTTTTGCCATGATTGTAGTTCAAGTCAGCACTTTTAGCCTAAAATTCTCTAAAAGTTTCCTTTCATTTTACTTCATGCTTCTCACTGCTGCCAGATTAATCTCATAGCTCCAGTCTCATGACTTTCTTGACCCAAGACCTTCTTGGTTGAACCATACATTCTGAGGTCTCCACAATAGGGCTCTAGCTGCTTTCATAGCTGTATCTCCCACTGTTCTCTTAGTTGTACCCTGAATTAAAACCAAACTATGTTATTCACTTCCCTAAATATAGTTTCCCTTTTCTTTTTGCTGTGCTCTTGTTATTCCCTCTTCCAGATATTCTTCCCCATTTCCTTTTCACCACCTCATCTCCACCGGTACTGAAATCTTATTCTACCATTAATGCCCATCTCGTACCCCATTTCTTTTATGAAGCCTTTTCAGTATTACACAGTTGGGGATACAGTAGGTGCTACCTCTGTTCCCACTCCTCAAAGCACTTTGTACTTCTTTTCTGACACATATATCTTTGTGCCCTGTATTTTAATTATTTGTGTACTTGCTTTACCCACTCACTCCAGCCCCATAGCAAGTTCTTTGAGGGTAGAGATTCCCTGAAACCCTAGCATAGGTTTTCATTCATAGATGCTCAATATGTTTATTGACTCAAACATACATATGAGGAAACACACTTCAGAGTAACCATTATATTTTTGTTATTTTAGGCTTGATCGTCTTTTTATCTTACTGGATACTGGCACTACTCCAGTTACAAGAAAAGCTGCTGCACAGCAACTTGGAGAAGTGGTGAAACTTCATCCTCATGAACTAAATAATCTCTTATCTAAAGTAAGAACCCTTTTTTTCCTTGTAGTATAATACAATTGTAGAAATTTGTGCGTGGATAGGAACATGAAAGTGAAGATAGAAATTGCCTTATTTTAGTGACAATTTATGGTCTTCAAATTCCGTTAATATCTTAATATTTCTTCAAATATGTAAGAAATTTTGCTATTTCTTTATGTGTTTTTTTGGTCACATGATTTAAAATATTTTGTTTTTTGCATCAAACTTAATTGTTTAAGGAATTTGACAGTATAGAACCTTTTGCCTGTGGCACATCTGACCCAATTTGGTAGTGAACTAAGTTGTTAATCTAGTTTGTTAGTTGTCTAACTTGTTCTTAATGGCTAATAGTATATCATAGTTGGCAGTCTTCAAATGGATGAATACTCATGGCAACGATTGAAATATATGAGAAACTAGTTGTCATTACATTCTTATTTATCAGCTGTTTGAAAGTGAAGGTTTTCTGCTTTTGTGGATCAATGTTTTCATAATCCTAGCCCATGTTCTTTTCCTAAGCAATGGCTGTATTTTCACTGAACTCTGTGGGCTTGTAGAAGTGTGGCTGTATGATAGTAGAAGCAAATTCCATGTGTTTAATTCTCTGGCATGCAAAGTAAAAACAGGAGGAGGGGTGTGTAGGAGGGGATGAATAGAGGATAGGATGTGGAAGCCGTATGATAGCCCAGACGCTCGAAGCCCCAGGATACCTCTCTTTCTGTGGGTCTTACCTCCTCCTTTTGTCCTCATTTGTCTCTGCCTGATTTGTGTGAGTAGGAGTTCTAAGCCCTTTGTCGACATATAGAAATCTGCCCTATATAGTTTCTACCATAAGGACTCTCTTTTCAACGTATTCCCCACTTAGATATTAGAACTTTCTAACCAAGATGTAGATAGAGAGACAGTGATTTGACCTCTGCAGCCTCCATGTTCTCAGAATGGAGAAGGATGCATTATTAGGCAGTATTATACTCGTGTGTATGGTGGGAGGATAGAGAGGTTTACCCATTTCGTCTCATCCCAAGGGAACAGATAGAGGACTGAATGAGCTGAAACTGGAAACAGTGAACAAGACTAGTCTGTACTGAACTGAGAAAAGGTTTCCAGCCTTCTAAGTGAGTTCAGGTCTTCTTAACTCAGTGCCCAGCATACATCAAATAATTCCAAAAGAGGCAAAGTTTATCTTCTCACCTCCTATCCTCTTTTCTTTGCTCTCAGTGTTTTCTTGTTGCCTTTTGGCTTTGTTTTTTAAACAGCTTTATTGAAATATAATTTACATGCCATACAGTTCACCCACGTAAAGTGTACATTTCAATGATTTTTAGTATGTTCACAGATAAATGCAGCCATCATCATAATCTAATTTTAAAACATTTTTTATCTCCCCAAAAGGAAACTTCATGGCCATTAGCAGTCATTCTCCATCACTCCCCCTCCCATACCCAGTCCTAGGCAACCACTAATCTACTTTCTGCCTATAGATTTGCCTATTCTAAACATTTTATATAAAAGTGTGACCTTATGTGACTGTTTTCTTTCATTTAAAATAGTATTTTCAAGGTTCTTTCATATTGTAGCATGTCATTATTTCATTCCTTTTTATTGCCAAATAATATTCCATTGTATGGAATATGGATATACTATATGGATATGCCACGTCTTATTTATCTGCTCATCAGTTGATGGACAGTTGGGTTGTTTCCACTATTTGGCCTATAATGAATAATGCTGTTATGAAAATTCATGTACAAGTTTTTGTGTGGATGTATGTTTTTATTTCTCTTGGGTATATACCTGTGAGTAGAATTGCTGGATCATATGGTAACTATGTTTAACTTTATGAGGAGCTGTCAGATTGTTTTCCAAACTGGTTCTGCCATTTTACATTCCCTACAGCAGTGTATGAGAGATCTGATTTCTTCACATCCTTGCCAACACTTGTTAACTGACTTCGATTGTATCCATACTAGTAGTGAGTGTAAAGTGATATCTCATTATAGTTTTCATTTGCATTTTCCTGATGACTAATGATGTTGAACGTCTTTTCATGTGTGTTTTGACCATTTGTATATCTTTGGAGAAGTTTCTATTCAGATCCTTTGGCCATTTTTAAGTGGGGTATTTGTTCTTTTATTATTGAGTTATAAGAGCTCTTCATGTATTTTGAATACAGGCTCCGTATTAGGTATTTGATTTGCAATTATGTTCTTCCAGTCTGTGGGTTGTCTTCACTTTCTTCTTTTGTGTATGTGTGTGTGTGTGAGGAAGATTGGCCCTTGGCTAACATCTGTTGTCAGTCTGCCTCTTTTTACTTGAGGAAGATTGTCTCTGAGCTAATATCTGTGCCATCTTCCTCTATTTTATGTGGGATGCCACTACAGCGGGCTTGACGAGCGGTGTTAGGTCTGCTCCTGACATCTAAATCTGTGAACCCAGTGCTGCTGAAGCGGAGCGCATGAACTTAACCACTATGCCACCAGGCCGGCCCCACTTTTCACTTTCTTGACATTATCCTTTGAAGCACAAAAGTTATTAATTTTGATGAAGTCAAATTTATCATATTTTATATCACTTGTGCTTTTGAGATTATATCTAAGAAACCCTTGCCTAACCCAAGGCCACAAAGATTTACCCCTATGTTTCCTTCTAAGAATTTTATAGCTTTAGCTCTTTTAGACTTACGGCCCACTTTGAGTTAATTTTTATGTATGGTGTGAGGTAGGCGTTCAAAATCATTATTTTGTTGCCCCAGCACCGTTTGTTGAAAAAATTCTTCTTTCCTCATTGAATTGTCTTGGCACTCTTGTCAAAAATCAGTTGATCACAGACACATAGTATTACTTTTGGATTCTCAATTCTATTCCATTGATCTTTGTATCTGTCTTTTGCTGGTACCACACTGTCTTGATCACTGTTGCTTTGTAGTAAGTTTTGAAATCAAGGAGTGTGAGTCTACCAATTTTACTATTCTTTTTCAAGATTGTTTTGGTGATTCTGAGTGCCTTGTATTTCCCTATAAATTTTAGGATCAACTTGTCCATTTCTGTAAAAGAGCCAGCTTGGATTTTTATAGGAATTATGTTGAATCTGTAGATCAATTTAGGGAGTATTACCTTCTTAACAATATTAAGTCTTCTGATCCATGAACATGAGGTGTCTTTCTGTTTGTTTAGATATTATTTAATTTCTTTCAACAGGATTTTGAATTTTTGGTAGTTTTCAGTATACAAGTTTAACACTTCTTTTTTGAATTTATTCTTTTTTTTTTTTTAAAGATTTTATTTTTTTTTCCTTTTTCTCCCCAAAGCCCCCCAGTGCATAGTTGTCTATTCTTCGTTGTGGGTCCTTCTAGTTGTGGCATGTGGGACGCTGCCTCAGCGTGGTTCGATGAGCAGTGCCATGTCTGCGCCCAGGATTCGAACTAACGAAACACTGGGCTGCCTGCAGCGGAGCGCACGAACTTAACCACTCAGCCATGGGGCCAGCCCCTGAATTTATTCTTAAGTATTTTATACTTTTTGATGCTGTTATAAATGGGATTGTTTTCTTAATTTCATTTTGAGATTGTTTATGGAAAGTTTATAGAAATATAATTGACTTTTGTATGTTGATCTTTTATCTTATACAATCTTGCTGAATTCATTTATTCTTTCACTTAGTTTTTATTTTTATTTATTTATTTATTTTTTGAGGAAGATTAACCCTGAGCTAACATCTGCTGCCAATCCTCCTCTTTTTTGCTGAGGCACACTGGCCCTAATATGCATGCCCATCTTCCTCTACTTTATATGTGGGACGCCTGCCACAGCATGGCTTGACAAACAGCACATGGGTCCACACCAGGGATCCAAACCAGTGAACCCTGGGCCGCCGAAGTGGAATGTGCCAACTTAACTGCTGCACCACAGGGCTGACCCCTCACCTAGTTTTTATAACTTAACTCTTTGCATTAAGTAATGGGATTAATGAATAATATACACTTTGCTTTTTACTATGTTAAAAGCTAGGTTATTTTTCTAAATGTACATAAGCATTCTTTTATTAAACTCCTTTTTCCTTTTTTTAAGGGGTAGTGATATTTCCTGTGAATGACAGAATCTTGTATAAATTTTTTTTCCCCCCTGGGGAAGATTTACCCTGACGTAACATCTGTTGCCAATCTTCCCTTTTTCTTTTAATATGTGAGCCAGCACCACAGCATGGCCACTGACAGACAAGTGGTGTGGTTCCATGCCTGGGAACCAAACCCGGGCTGCTGAAGTGGAGTGCGCTGAACTTTAACCATTAGGCCATCAGGGCTGGCCCTGTAAATGATTTTAATAATTCCAAAGTGTTTTATATAAATTTGAGGACTGCTAAATTAGAAGTTAATAACAAGTAAATTTGTATTTCTCTGTTCTGGTTACCTTGAACAAACAATATTTTTTGGTGTGTGACTATTTCATTTTATAATTTTTTAAGGTGTTGATATATTTAAGGAGTACAAATTGGGATACCCGGATTGCGGCAGGACAAGCTGTTGAAGCTATAGTGAAAAATGTACCTGAGTGGAATCCCGTGCCAAGAACCAAACAAGGTGCTTTTAAGTAGAAAAAGTAGTTTGCAGTAAAAACTTTACTATACATTTTATATTTTAATATAGTTTCAATTTTAATTTATAGGCTTAATTTGCATGCTTTTAGGTGTAGGCTTGTCAGGAAATGACATTGAATAAGGCGATTTTCACCACACTTTAAAAAAAAAACTAGATAGATAAATGTTTTCATATATATTTTTAAATTATTAATTCTACAGTATGTGTGATTTACAGAGATTATTACTTCCCTCAAGGAATTTATGTCCTAAAAAATAAATTAAATCAATACAGTGTAAATATTTGAAACAGTCTATTTTTTCTTGTTGCTGGGAGAATAGTGTAATTTTTCTAAATTTTGTAATTATTTTCTAAATTTAAGCACAGTTATATATGGATATTTGGGGGGGGTAAGTCTTTAGTTTTTTACGTGTCTTTTAGATGTCTTATATTTTTCATTTTAGAAAAACATATAAATTATTTTTTCTGACTGCCTGTAATGATATTTAAAAATGAACGTATGCTTTTGAAAATTTGTAAAGGTGAATATTTTCATTAAGTGCAAATTTAATATGGTGCAACTGGATTTCATTCTCAAGTCACATTGATAACATCACTTTTATCATAAGTAGTAGCTTATCCAAAATTTTTGCTTTAATTTGCTGGCACCAATTATTTTGAGTGATTGTGTTAATTTGTCTTCTCTCATCAAATGAAATACATAACCAAAAGAACTTTTAACTTATTTTAGAAGAGTTTTTTCCAGCTTATTATCTCTGCTTATTTTCATATATACAGCTATTAGAACTCAGATTCTTTTTTATAAAACTTATTAAATCAGGTACACTAGCATTAAAATTTATAGTAAATAAGGTTGCTAGTCATCAGTAGAAAATTTAAAATATAAGTAGTTCCCTTTAAGTCAATCAATTGTATTTTAGTTTACAGATGAATTATATGCAAATGCCAGCTAAACAAACCATTAGGTCAGTGAACAGTTACAACATATTGTAAAATTTAGCAGCATAACGTTTTTTTTGGGAGGAATACAGAACATTTTATAGATAATTTTAGGCCTCAGATTGATAGATAATTTTGAGCAGTTTACTGTGAGATTATAATTTGCTTATATTATGAGAAGTGAGTCCTATTGAATGAGTAGTTGCTTTGTATCCTAGATATTCCTCAGATATAGGGAGGGATGATGTTTATTAGTCTTGTTTCTGAATATATTCTGTAAGTATGTATTTGTCTTCCAATTTAGCACTCTAATAAACTCATGCCGTTACCTTGGTACTTTTTAACTGTCAACAGAAAGTGGAGATAGCACGATATCTAACATAGGTATTTCAACATTGGGATGCATTTCTTCATATAACATCGTGCTTTTGTAGTCAAAAACAGCCATACATACACCCACTAACATTCAGGTAGTTTGTAGAAGGGGAGCCACCAACTAAATAGTTTATTCATAAATAACTAAGAGCTGATCATAAATAAATCCACAGTAGCTTTTCTACTTCCTCCACCTTTTACTTTTCTTAAAATATTACCCACCCACCCCAAGTAATGCTCTTTTCCTTAATCCCACACTTTGGCTATATGATCAAATTAAATCTTTTTTAACTTTGTCTAGAACCTACTTCAGAAAGTGCTATGGAAGATTCTTCTACTACAGATCGATTGAATTTTGACAGATTTGATATATGTAGATTGTTACAACATGGGGCATCGCTTTTGGGATCTGCTGGTGCAGAATTCGAAGTACAAGATGAAAAATCAGGTATGTAGTAGTTCTGTAGAAGAAAATCTGAAACGTGTGGTTCGAAGTAATTCATCACTTGGTATGCTATGTATCAGTCATGCAAAAAAATCTAACAGATATCATGAAATGTAAATTGGCTAGAGTTTACAATTGTGGTGGGGCACGCTTTGGGTGGGGAAGGGAACCAGAAGTACTTGGTCTAAAGTTACCATATGAATATTTTTCTTCTGTTAAGTGAATATGTACTATATATATACATCATTAATAGATACATATTAATGTTTCAGCAGCCATTTTATTATGTAATATAGAAATTATGAAGTGTTACACAAGAGCCTCAGTTGAATAGATTTTAAAGGCCAGTATTAGTGTAGATTGTGGTCATGTTTTCCACAATTCTGGAAATTTGAGAGGCTATATGATAGTTTTCTTTTTATAATGTGTTTTAAATATTTAAATAATTGGATCTACTCATGCTGGTGACCAAAGCAAAAACTGAAAATGAAAAATAAATCTTGGATAGGTAATTGTCCCATTATCTTTAAACTTACAGAATCTATCTGGATATAAAATAAATGTTTTGGCCATTCAAGATTGATGCCTTGAGTGGAAAAAACCTTGATGTTTTTAATGGATTTCTGTAAGTAAATAAGTTGCTCTTTTGACTAAAACCAAAACAGAACAGTGTTTTGTTTTTTTGCTAATTAAATTAATTATTAGTCAAAACATACCCATCTAGCTAAGTTAATGAAATGATCTTCAGTTTGTTCATCTTAAAAAAATGTCAAATACCCATTCCCTCTTGTTTAATATGGTTTCTATTAAAAGGTCTAGTTTATTTTTGGAGAGAAATAAGAGGAGAATTTGCTTAAGTTCCAGAAAAACATAGTTTTTCTAATAAGGGAGGTAGAAATTGTTTAAAAAACTTCCTAATTTGAAAAAGTTATCTCTAAACAGTAGGTTTACTGATCTTACTAGCATACCCAAGGACATCAGCAGAAATCATTGACCCTTATCCAGGAGTAAAAGTTGGTATCACCTTTGTTACTTTAAAAAAATATGTGTGTTTGGATTTTATCCTACAGATTCTGGTTTAATAGATCTGTGGAGAGCTCTAGGAAATTTTATTTAAAAGAAAAAAAATGCCATAGGTAACTCTGATATGTAACCAGGATTGGGAACCCCAATTTTTTGAGAACTCAGTTTTTAAGGCTAAGTGACAGCATGCTGAATAGTGCTCCTTTAAAACCCTATAATTAGGTTTTCTTTAAATGTCTGCTCGTCTGTGTTTGTCTCTTCATATATATGAAAGACACATACATGATCAGTATAGGTGCTGGCCTGTTTCCTTTGCAGTTGTGTGGATATTTTCCCCAATAGGACTTTCCCTGGAATGAGAGGACTATTTTGGGCTCTGTGTAAGTGTACTAGACTTGTGAGCCAGCAGTCTTCACTTTTGGATGCCTAGTGTTTTTCCCTCTGGGTAGAACAGCCTTAACAATTTTTTTAAATAGCTTTATTGAGCTATAAGTCACATATACAATCCACCCATTTTTAAAGTGTACAATTCAGTGGTTTTTAGTATATTCACAGATATGTGCAGTCAATTTTAGAATATTTTCATTACCTCAAGAAGAAACCCCATATCCTTTAGCTGTCACCCTCTTATCCCCCTACTTTCTCCCTTCCCTTTCCCAGCCCTAAGCAACTTACTTTCTCTATAGATTTGCCTATTCTAGTCATTTCAGATAAATGGAGTCATACAATATGTAGTCTTTTTTTTTTTTTGAGGAACATTAGCTCTAAGCTAACACCTACTGCCAATCCTCCTCTTTTTGCTGAGGAAAATTGGCCCTGAGCTAACATCTTTGCCTATCTTCCTCTATTTTATATGTGAGACGCCTGCCACAGCATAGCTTGATAAACAGTGCATAGGTCTGTGCCTGGTATCCAAAATGACAAACCCTGGGCCACCAAAGCAGAGCACACAAACTTAACCACTATGCTACTGGGCCAGCCCCCAATATGTGATATTTTGTGACTGGCCTCTTTTACTTAGCAGGATGTTTCCAAGATTTATCCGTATTGTGGTATATATATCAGTGCTTATTTCATTTTTTTTATTCTAAATAGTTTTTATTACTGTTATAGGATGTATCAGTTTTTTAATTGTGGTAGAATGTAGACAACATAAATTTATCATTTTAACTATTTGTAAGTGTACAGTTCAGTAGTATTAAGTACATTCACATTGTTGTTCAGCTGATCTCCAGAACTCTTTTCATCTTGCAAAATGAAACTTTGTACTCATTAAACAACAATTCCCATTCCTCCCTCCCCACAGCCCCTGGCAACCACTGTTCTATTTTTCTGTCTTTATGAATTTCACTACTCTAGGTACTTTAAATAAGTGGAATCATACAGTATTTGTCATTTTGTGACTGGCTTATTTCACTTAACATAATACTCTCACCTGGACGTCTCAGTTGTATTCCATCGATGTCTATCATCCCATGTTGTAGTATGTGTCAGAATTTCCTTCCTTTTTAAGGCTGAGTAGTATTTCAGTGTGTGTTTGTACCACATTTTGTTTCCATTCATCCATCAGTGGACACTTGACTTGCTTCTACCTTTTGGTTGTTGTGAATATTGCTGCTTTGAACATGAGTATACAAATATCTGTTTGAATTCCTGCTTTCAGTTCTTTTGAGAAAATACCCAGAAGTGGAATTACTGAATCATATGGTAGTTCTATTTTTAGTCTTTTTAGGAACTGCCATACTGTTTTCCATAGCAACTACACCATTTTACATTTTACATTCCTACCAAAAATGCACAAGGTTTCCAATTTCTGCACATCTTGCTGTGTTGTGGGGCCTGTAGCTGGTGTGTTAAATTAAGAATATGCAGATTATGACCTGCTGAATGAGGAGGCACAAGCCACCCACACAGGGTCGGCAGGTAGCTCTTTCAGCGTCTGATCTCCCACTTTGGGGAAGTGAAAACCCCAGGGATCATTTTGATTGAAGGCACAGTTTTAATACACTCATGCAAAGAAAGTAAAGTCACAAAATTTACGACTTACAAATCCCAGAAAATGGGGGTGGGGGGCAGTGAGCTGAGAGAAGGGCAGACTTTCATCCCAGGTCATGAGCAAGCAGGAGAGAGAGAGGAATAGGAAGCACCTATTACTTATAAGCTGGTTGGGGTGGAGGTCACTAACTTTTGGAGGGCTCAGCTCTAAGTGGTTATTTTAAAGGGCGCCCCAGGAAAAGCAAAGTGGGAACTTGTGGTGGGAATCCTAAACTCAAGTCTTTATCTACATGTCCAGACTCTGTATATGAGGAGGGTTGTCATACTGTGCAGTGCTTCGGTAGCAACTCAGAGTAACTGTTTTCTCATCATACTTGTCCGCACTTGTTATTTTCTGTTTTTTTGATAGCAGCCATTCTAATGGGTGTAAAGTAGTCTTATTTCATTTTATGGCTGGATAATGTTCCATATTGTAAATCATGTTTTGTTTATCCATTCATCAGTTGGTGACATTTGGGTTGTTTCTACCTTTTGGCTATTAGGAATAATGCTGCAGTAAACATTCATGTTCATGTTTTTGTGTGGACATATATTTTCATTTCTCTTGTGTAGGTAGCTAAGACTAGAATTGCTGAGTCATATGGTAACCATATTTTACCATTTGAGGAACTGCCAGACTGTTTTCCAAAATGGCTCTACTGATTTATATTCCATTAGCAGTATACGAGGGTTCCGATTTCTCCGTGTCCTTGCCAGTGCTTGTCATTAACTGACTTTAATTATATCCATACTAGTGAGTGTGAAGTGATTTTGATTTGCATTTTCCTGCTGCATAATGATGTTGAACATCTGTTCATGTATTTACTGACCATTTGTTTATCTTTGAAGAACTGTCTATTCAGATCCTTTGCCCATTTTAAGTGGGATATTTGTTCTTTTATTATTGTTGTAAGAGTTCTTTATATATTCTAGATACAAACCTCTTACCTGATAATATAATTTACAAACATCCTCCCATTCTGTGGGTTGTCTTTTCACTTTCTTGATTGTATCCTTTGAAGCACGATAGTTTTTAATTTTGGTGAAGTCTGATTTATCTTTTTCTTTTGTTTCTCAAGGTTTTGAGGTCATATGTAAGAAGCTATTGCCAAATCTAAGGCCATTTGCCCCTGCGTTTTCTTCTAAGAGTTTTATGACTTTAGCTTTTACTATCTGTTATTGATCCATTTTGAGTTAATTTTTCTGTCTGTTGTGAGGTTAAGGGTCCAACTTCATTCTTTTGCATGTGGCTATACTGTTGTCTCAACACCATTTGTTGAAAAGAACTATTCTTTCCCCACTGAATTGTCGTGGCACCCTTGTTGAAAACTAGTTTGCCATAGACATGCAGTTTTTTTCCTGGACGTCTCAGTTGTATTCCATCGATGTCTATCTTTATGCCAATAACTCATTGTCTTAGTTATTGCTCCTTTGTGGTGAGTTTTAAAATCAAGAAGCATGCACTTCCCACTTTGTTCTTTTTCAGGATTGTTTTGGATATTCTGGGTCCCTTGCATTTCCATATGAATTTTAGGATCAGTCTGTCAATGTCTGCAAAAAAGCCATCTGATATTTTGGTTGGAATTGTGTTGAATCTGTATATCAGTTTGGAAAGTATTACTGTCCTAACAATATTAAGTCTTGTGATCCATGAAAATAGAATGTTTTTCCATTTATTTAGATCTTCTGTAATTTCTTTCATCAATATTTTGTAGGAATATAAGTTTTAAGTTTTGCTTTTGATGCTATTATATGTATAATTGTTGTCTTAATTTCATTTTCAGGTTGTTTCTTTAATCTTTTCGCCCCCTCCTCTCTGTTCTATAGATAGGGCAATGCAAAGTATCCAATCTTTAAATTCACTTATATTTGGTCCTGTTATCTCCATTCAGCTGCTAAGCCCATTTAGTGATTTGAAAATTTCAGATATTGTTCAATTCCAGACCTACTTCTTTTTTTAAAAAAATAGCTTTTTTGGCATATTTTTGCACATCACAAAACTCACCCTTTTCAAGTGTATGATTCTATTTGGTTCTTTTTTATAGTTTCTGTTTCTCTGTTGAGGTATCCTGTCTTTTCATCATTGTGATGATATCTTTCTTTACTTTGAGCATTGTTATACTAGCTGCTTAAAAATCTTTTCTTCTAATTCCAGCATTTGGATCTTCTCAGAGTTGGTCTCAATCAACTGTCTTTTCTTTTGAAAATGGATTATATTTTCCTGATTCCTTGTATGTCAATTAATTTTGAAGTGTATCCCTCACATTGTAAATGCTATACTGTGCAGGCTAGATTCTGTTAATTTCTTCCCAAGAGTGTTTTGGTTTGATTGGTTTCTTTGCTTATTTGTTTGTTGTAGCAGGCATTTAATTTGGGGAAACTCAAATCACAAACTGTTTTGTGGTGGGCAACAGCTCACATCTCAGTTTAGTTTTTAGCTTTAGCTGAACTGTTTGGAATCTTCCCTGTGCATGCATAGTTCAGAATTCAGCCAAAGATTTGGCTGAGTTTACACAGAATTTGGGCCTTCTCTTTGGATCTCTCCTTATGGGTTTTCTCTGTCTACCTTCTAATGGCTATAGTGACCTCTGACTCTCCTTCCTCTAGTTCTTCAAGCCAGAAAGACTGGGTTTTTCCCCTAAATTTTTAGCTACCTCACATATCATGGACTGGGTCTACTCTCAGGTTAAAAACTGCAGAAATGGGAAACTCACCCAGTACCATGCCCTTCTTCCAGGTATTGACAACACATCCATGTATATGCCTACTTTTGTTCTCTTTCAGTGCCTTCAGGTGTTTTTTTGTGTTTTGGCAAGAGTTTATTATAATCTGTGGAGAGTTAGTCCAATAAGAACTTGGTCATTATTAGAAACAGATCATTATTGATTTTAAAATGTTAAATTTTTTTCCCAGTAATGTAGAATTGTCTCTTGCATCTAAGTTATTTTAAGCCCAAATTTTTATTTTTAAAATAGTACTGTTTGATCTGTTTTCCACTGAATTATTGAGGGTTTTATTTGGGACGTTCAAAATCTATCTACTTGTATGCCTTTATCTTTGTTATCTGGGCTGTTAGGGCTGTATGGGCTAAAAATACCTAAAGAGCACACTTGGAATAAGCATGTATTTGTTGAGATCTTTTTCTGTCAAGTAAAATCTAGGTTTTGTTTTTTTAGCCTGGTTAGATCTTTCAGAGAATATACAAGGTGTAGCTATAAAATAAGATTGCTTTATTTTCATAGGAATGCATCTCATTTTATATATACTTGATAATTGTCAGTAGGACAATGGAAGAATCTCATGAAAACTGGTAGAGTGTTTTATTAGCTAGAATACTATTTACCAATCATGGTTAGGTAATAGAGTTTATGGCATATTCAGAGATTGTGCGTATAGTTTGTTTTATTGTCAGGAGGGGTATTTTAATAGTTACATTTTTTTAGAACATTTGAATCAACTCTTATCTTCATGTGTTAGAAAATTTCTTAAATGATTTAGAGGAAGTATATTTCTTTTCTGTTTAAAGGTGAAGTGGATCCTAAAGAGAGGATAGCACGCCAACGGAAACTATTACAGAAGAAACTTGGCCTTAATATGGGAGAAGCCATTGGAATGAGTACTGAAGAACTCTTTAATGATGAAGATTTGGATTACACCCCGACTTCAGCAGCCCTTATAAACAAACAACCTGTAGGTAAAACCTTTGGTTGTTTGAGTGCAAGTAATAATCAAAGAGATTTGCTTCATTTTGCTATGCAATTGTAATTAAAAAAGAAAATGCTATCCTGGATTCTGTTCACTGCTGCCTAGTGCCACCATAATTTAGTGTTTTCATAATTTGGATTTCTAATGACAGATTCTAAAGAGACAGAAATTCAGCCTACCTTGAAGACACCAAACTGTTGGATAAAAGCGGTGGTGTACCTTTTAGGAGCCACTTGTATTGAAGGATACTCAACTAGTATTGAACTAGTTGTGCTAGTTACTCTTTCCTTTGTTCTTTAGTGAAGGAAAGAAAAAGTAAATGTGTGAGAGAGTGGGATGATGATACTAGAAATCTTCAGAGCTATGATTCATTCTTTTATTTTCTAAAGTAACAAACAAGATAAAAAGAAAACTTTCAACCAATGCAAAACGGTATATATTATGAAGGAAAAGAAGTTTTTCTCCAAAAATTGGTGGACATCCATGTCTCTACACCCCACTGGCAACCCTTTTTAAGTTACTTGTGCATTCTTCCTGAAAATTTCTATGTACGTACAAGGATATGTATCCTTTTAAGCCTTGTTTGCATTTCTCACTTCGTGTAACTTAATATACATCATTATATACAGGTTGATCACATTCTTTATGGCTTCATGCTATTTTGTTTTATGACTGTACCATAATTTTGCTCCGTATTCCTCCTTTTTCTCTATTCCAGTTCCCAGTGGATGCCTTTGTGCTTCTTTTTTTATGCCTCAGATTCTTTTTAAGCTCCAGTAAAAACTGTGGCTCTCTCCTTAGAAAAATTCACTTACAAGTGAAATATTACCTTTCAAAGGGTTCAGTACTCTTTTGTTTTGCCCCTGCAATATCCTTTAAGGATTCCATGGGCCCCATTAAGAATTCCTGCTTTGTAGTCATGAAACCCTTATCTTGTCATTTCCTTGGCCTTTCCCTTTGCTTAAGTGGAGAATGGTTCTGTTTGCCTTTCTACTAGTCCTCCAAACCATTAGAATTTGTAAAGTATATTTTTTAGGGTTGGGGGTATGTGATGATGAATGACTTTTGTAGACAAGAAAAAAATGGCACATATCGGAGAGAAAAAGGAGAAGAGTATAAAGAGGCAGAAAATATAATGACAGCCAGGAAGCAATGGAAAGAAATGGATTACAAACGGAAGCATAAATGTAAATAAAAAATAAAGAAGAAACTAGAGTATAATAAAGGAGAACAAAAATGTAGTAATGTGCTCACAGTGTGGTAGTTGGACATGGTATAAGAAAATGAATGGGCGGGTGTATTAGAGAAAATGGGCAATGGATAGAATAGTGGGATGTGGGATGGGCAACAGCCAGTTTGAGGTTTGGAAGATCCAAGTTTGGTTGGCTTTATATGTCACGGACCTTTGGAAAGAGTTGCTGAAGGTTGCTTGTTTCCATAGGCTCATCACTGCTTCATTGCCTTGTATACGTGCCAGTGGTCCCTGGACCAAGACTATAGCAGGTCAACCACACTGGTGACCCCAGTTGGTTGTAGAAGTGTAAAGTTCAGTTGAATCTTAATCAGTTAAGGGCAGAAAGGATTTTTAGGCTTGGGCTGAAAGCATTTCTGTCTCACAGTCTTTATAATGTCTCCCATGAATGGAAAAGAAAGCAAAAAGTGGCGTGAGGGGTTATGAGGAAAGGTGCATATGGGCTAAATTGACTGTAGGATGCCCTACCAATCACTTATGGCTGTAATTATTTTATTTTTTCAGTAGATGATGATTATCCGTTTCTTTTGACATTCTTTATTCTTATGACTTTTGGGTGGTATGGTTATTTTAAAGTCTCACCTGTTCAAAGCCCTCTGTGGGTTAGGATAATACATTCTAACATAAAAAAAAGTTATATGCACGAACATCTGTTGGGAATTGGAAGAATAGGGAAGAAGGAAGAAGAGAGTGGAATTATGGTACAGCCACATAAGAGAATAGCATGAAGCTGTCAAAAAAGACTCAATTTGTATATAGTGAAATTTGTAGACTTAGTCCTCTTCTAAGGCTGAGACTGAGTATTTATTTTAACTTCAAAAGTTCCAACTCACCATTCTTTTATTCTTTTAGACTCTCCAGGCAGCTGAATTGATTGACTCAGAATTTCGAACAGGAATGAGCAATAGACAAAAAAACAAAGCTAAAAGAATGGCCAAGTTATTTGCAAAACAGAGATCCAGGGATGCAGTGGAAACTAACGAGAAGAGGTAGTAATCCTTTTCTGCTTATTTATTTAAAACAGTAATGCTGTGTAGCTTAGATCTGTGCTTGATTTCTAAAAACATTTTGCAGACATTGTCTTTAGCCATGGAGTACCATTTGGATTGTCTTGCACAATTTTTAGAGAGTATTTACTATTACAGCCAGCCCTGGTGGTCTCGTGGTTAAGATTCAGCACTCTCACCACAGCGGCCAGGTTCATTTCCTGGTCAGGGAGCCATACCACTTTTCTGTTGGTTGTCATACTGTGGTGGCTGCATGTTGCTGTGATCCTGAATGCAATGCCACTGGTATTTCAAATACCAGCAGGGTCACCCATGGTGAACAGGTTTGACCAGAGCTTCCAGAGTAAGACAGACTAGGAAGAAGGACCTGGCCACCCACTTCCAAAAATAATGGGCTATGAAAACTCTATGAACAGCAGTGGAGCACTGTCTGATAAACAGTGCCAGAAGGTGAGAGAATGATGCAGAGACTGGGCAAGGTTCCACTCTGCTGTACACAGGGGCTGTAAGAGTAGGGATTGACTTCACGGCACTAATAACCACTCAAAAATTTACTGTTACTGAGGACTAGGACAACTTCCCCAGAAAAATCCTCATATGCAGATTTTTTTTCTCACTATGAACTCTGAATACGTGCAGAAGATCTTTCAAAGGGAGTGCATTCCAGGCAGAGGGAACAAGTATAACTGCCTTAATCTTGAAATATTCAAGAAACATGATGAATGAACAGAGGTGAGAATAGTAGAGTGAAGTCAGAGAGATGGTCTAAGGGCCACAGGTTAGAAGTACTGCATTAATAAAGTGAATTGTCACAGTATTATACCACCTGTTCCCTAGGTTGGGGGCTAAGTCAAATAGTGAGTAATATTTCTGTGGTAGGAAAGAACTCTGTGGGTAAAATCACTGTCCTCACTTTCTTAATGAGTTAATAAAAGTGATATCTGTGTACAGTTTGGAGCAAAGGGTGGTTCAAAACAGCCCCCTTCAGAAGCACTTTGAGGGGTTTGTTGAAACGCCAATTCTTAGGCCCCACACGGCTCTGTTAAATTAGAATCTATAGTGGTGGTCAAGAAATGTTTGACTAAATGATGAATTAATAAACACATGAGAACTTATGAAAATAGAGTTTTGTTGCACATGACAGAACCTTTATTGTTCTTTGTATTGATGTAAAGCTAAAAAGTGCTTACAGTGTTTATTTAAAAGCTAGGCACAAAAAGGGATAAATAATAAACATTTACTTGGTATACATTTTTACTGGCAGTTATTTTTTTTTAAGTATAAAATCTTTTTGACTTGTTAGCCACAGCGTTTTTCAAGTTAACAGCGCATTAGGCTCATATAGTAACTTAATAAGTGTTTCTACTGACTTTTATTCATATATATCTCATTGAATTTTATTCACACATATCTATGTCATGTTAATGATAAAGGTTAAGAAGAAAAAAGAGATAAAACAAGGAAGGAACATGTGAAATGTTTTGTGGGGAGAATTTGAAATTTTAGATAGGATGGTCAGGGAGGGATTCACAGAGGTGACTTTTCAGTAAAGACCTAGAAGAAGGGAGGATATGAATATTTGGAAAAGACATTTCAAATAGAGGGCACATATCTGGAAGTAGAAACATGCCTAACGTGCCTATCTAGTTTAACGACAACCAGCCTGGCTAGATTGGAGAGAATTGGGGAAAGAATAATAGGAATGAGATTAGGGAGGCTCAGATTTCTTTCATCACCTTATAGAAAAAGTAGTTGGAGAAATAAATTACACTGTTAAGATGGAGGGAGGGAATATTTATAAAAAATAATGCTGTGTATACCTTAACTGTGCTAATTGTTCCATTCTGTTCATACTAAATAAAGTAGTTTTACCTGTATTCTCCTTTGTAATATTTTGTTATTATGCTAGCCTTGGTATTTTGGTCTTTTAGTCATAAAATAACATTTCCTCGAATTTTCTGGACACATTTTCGTTGCTCAGTTCTTTTATGTTTTTCAAGAACTAGTAAGATTATAGTGCATTACTCAGTATATTAGTTTTCTCCAGGGTACAAAAGCCTAAAAACAATATGCTGGGCCAGATTTAGGTTCTTAGACCAAAGGAGTTTCAAATAAAAAGGAGAGGAGCTGATTGTAGAGAGAAAGGAAAAAAGACTTGTTAAATTTGAGATACAGTTTGAAAGCAAGAATTCATTGATCTATTTTACCTTCATCAATAAGAGTAGTAGGATATATTTTGCTCAAGAATTTTTAAGTAGTTAATCTAAGTTATTTGATACATGAAATTTTAAGTAAATCGTATAATCAGAATATGGCAAAACATTTGTTCAAATGGTGGATTCTCTTGCATTCATTGTGGTTCACATTATCTTTTACTCACTTTTTAAATTCGTGACTTTTATTTTTTAGCAATGATAGCACTGATGGGGAACCAGAAGAAAAGAGACGAAAAATAGCAAACGTTGTTATTAATCAGTCTGCAAATGATTCCAAAGTTTTGATTGATAATATGCCAGACAGTTCTTCCTTAATTGAAGAGGTACTATTGAAATGCCGTAAAGTGTCCTTTGAAATTGTTTATAGTTTTTTCTTACTAATGTCTCAGTAGATAGTACTTAATAATCTATTAATTGAGAGAAATTTTAATTAAAAATCTCGTCTTCATTAGTAAAAATTTTAATTATTTCAGTTTTTAAAAGCCTGACTATTATTACTAGGCCTACAAATAAATACGCTTTACTAAATTACTTAAATTGTTAGCATAAAATAGACCTTTTGAATTAGTAGTAATTTTGTTTTTCTTATTCAGACAAATGAATGGCCGTTAGAAAGCTTTTGTGAAGAACTTTGCAATGACCTTTTTAATCCCTCCTGGGAGGTAAGATTTCTTCATTTTATTGTGTCTCAGCTCTATTTTCTTCGCTAATGAAGGGAACAGTGTCAAGCATAACCTATGCTTCCCCTCTTTACCTCTTAGGACCACTGGCCAGAACACTTTGTTACTCACCTAAGTAGAAAATTTTAGACTCATTTTCCCCTTTCATACCCTTTTTGTCCTATTTCTTTAGTGAATTGTTCATTTCTTTTCATTCTTTTAGCAATAATATAAAGACTTGCGTATCTCTCCCAGATGTAAAAATTTTCTTTGGAAGTAGACGATTTTGATTAAGAACAGTAGTTTCCAGACCAGCTTTTTAGCCTCAGAAATAATTTCTTCAAAGAAAATCTTGAACAGGTTCCAATATGTATAAGAAATGAAAGTGAAGTTCCTCTGGTTGAAGTTGAGGGTTGGTGGTTTCAAAACATTCTGTCCTGCTTTTGTTGGCTTCTGGATAATTTAAAAAACACCGCTTTGAAAAACTTTTTAGCAGCCTTTCTGCTTCTTGAGGTACTTCCGTTTAAAACTGTTCAAGTCTTAATTCAAACGGAGTCTTAAATAAATGGGTGCAGTGTCAGTGGCCTGTTTCTTCCCTCTCAGATGACGCTTCAAAAGGCTACAGGGCTACAGTGAAGCATTAGTCATGAGACATTTTAATTGTATTGTCTTCATTTCACACTTAACACTGGTAGCTTTGGAACTTAGTTTTGATGCATATATTTCTAAAATGTTGGTGTTGGGGCTATAAGGAGCAATGTATGATACTTTCTTTCCTCTCCTTTGCTGTGGATAATGCTGAATGCAGGTAGAGGGTAGAGGAGTGGCAGTCAAGTGGATTAATATCTCAGAAGGATTTCAGAATAGCTATTTTCTTA
Source organism: Equus quagga (assembly GCF_021613505.1). Lineage (NCBI taxonomy): Eukaryota > Metazoa > Chordata > Mammalia > Perissodactyla > Equidae > Equus > Equus quagga. The sequence goes on from NC_060268.1 coordinate 148,334,543, forward strand.
GTTTGGTTTTAAAAAAGTTCCACATAACCAAAGTTGTGAAATTAATGTACTATGTAATTCTTCTTAGATAGTAAAAGAAAAGCACGTTCTTGTGATGTATCACTTAGTTTGTTCTAATTTCTCAAAGATCCAATATCCCTTTTTCATAGTGAAGAAAAGTTAAACTCAGTTTCTTAAGCATTTAACCTCAGACATTTGTTTCTTGGTTCTTTCTAGGTTCGACATGGCGCAGGCACTGGACTTAGGGAAATCCTTAAAGCTCATGGGAAAAGCGGTGGTAAAATGGGAGACAGCACTTTAGAAGAAGTAAGTGTAGTAAAGCACCAATTATTCACCAAGTTCAGTGGTTGGCCTCTTTTTCCAAGACAGAGAAGTAACAGAGCATGTGCCATGAAGTAGAAATGAGAGGTAAATAAGAAGAAATATGGAAAGGTGAATATGAGAAAAACGGTTAGGAAGAAGTCTGTAGACAGAGGAAGAATGAGTTCACGGGAAAGATTTGTTCAGAAACATGGAGTGGAAAAATATGTGGAAGCAAGAGTATTTGAGAAGGATATAATGAATGGACTGGAAGGTAAAGTAAGATGAATAAGAGGATAGTTTAGAAGTCAGTGAGCGATATGATTGGTGTAGCATGGAGACACTGATAATAGGATAGATAGATAATAGATACGTGATAGATAGATAATAGATACGTGACAGATATAATTGATATCAGAGCAATCTTCAATAGTTTTTTAACTTCTCTTGGAGTGCAAGTAACTTAATAGAATTCATGAATCTTAAAGATTTTAGTATAGTATATGTGAATTTAATTAAACATCAAAGAGGATGTGGTTAATATTAAAGATAGTAATTGGGACTATTCTGTATTTTGATTATTGTTCCTACAGCTAAAATAATCTGTCCTGATATTTTAGTTTTGGTTTTGGACCTAGTGTGTTTCCCCAACCCCCAATACAAAGTGTGATCTTCATTACTAAAAAATGATCATTTTAACAGATGATTCAGCAGCATCAAGAGTGGTTGGAAGACTTGGTTATTAGACTCCTTTGTGTTTTTGCATTAGACAGATTTGGAGACTTTGTTTCTGATGAAGTAAGTATCGCCTAAGTGAGGCTTTGCCCAATCAAATGTCAAATTCAACAAAATAAGTTTTTTGTAAATATGAGTTTTCTTATTTTCTCATTGTAGGTTGTGGCACCAGTTCGTGAAACTTGTGCTCAAACATTAGGTGTGGTGTTAAAGCACATGAATGAAACTGGAGTTCATAAGACTGTGGATGTGCTGCTTAAGTTACTTACACAAGAACAATGGGAAGTTAGACATGGAGGTCTGCTGGGAATAAAATATGCTTTGGCAGTTCGTCAGGTAAATGTTTAGGTTTTTGAAGGATATATAGGAGACTTCCCCCCCCCCCTTAGTTTATTTTCATTAATTATATGAAATGGCCCTAGATTCTTAGTGTTACAGATAAGCCAGTTCTTCAAGATTTGCCTTTTTGAGGTAGTGTCATAGAGATAGGTGATGCTGCTAAGAATTAAGTATGACAACAGATGGTTTGTTAGGTGCGGAAACTTGTTCCTATTTCTTAGCAAGACCAATTCACAGCTAGTTTCCTAGTGTATGATCACAAAAGTAGCCTCTGGGGGCAGCTCTACTGGGAAAATTGAAAAGAGAGTGGATTGGAATAATGAGAAGCGGGAAGGGATAGCTTTCTCTTCCCTCTTTTCTCGTACCCCCTTTGGTTGTCAGTGGCATTGAATGAGAAATAGAAGTTAAGGTTCTAGGACAGGGGTACGTATGTGTGTGTTTTCACACAGAGAATTCATAATCTTACCTCAAAAACGTGTTCTGATGTTTTAAGTCACATTGAATAGTAAAGTACTTGATTTTGTTGTAATCTTTTTCAGATGAGATTAGTTACATAGGCTTCTATTAATGTTATTTTTCTTTTCTGTTTGTGACTTTTTTAATCAATAAAGATTAAATTTATGCTTTCATATGGCAAGTTTAATAAAAAATGTTTACAATAGTTGTGCTACAGTAAATTAATCTATTTTGATGTACTGTTTTACAGGATGTAATTAATACTTTATTGCCTAAAGTTTTAACTAGAATAATTGAAGGACTCCAGGACCTTGATGATGATGTCAGAGCTGTTGCTGCAGCATCATTAGTACCTGTGGTAGAAAGCCTGGTGTATCTTCAGACACATAAGGTAAATTTAAATATTTTTGCATTTTTTTCCCATCAGGGTTGTTTACATTTAGGGTGTAGAGTATTAGGAAAACATTGAGTACTTTTTTCTCCTTCATCTTCCGTTTTGCTTATGACACATAGCCCTCTGATGTATGTGATCTTAATTACATATTATCCTTGGGAAGAGTGAATTTACTTCCTCTTTGAGTACAGAATATATAGGGAACTTCCTTGAGAAGAAAACAAACATTTCTTTATTTTACCCCTGGTTTTTAGACGTATGAGATTTTTGGTTTTTTTGATTTTTGGGTTTTGGCTTTTGGTTTTTAAATCTGGTCTCATTTTTTGAAGTGCCTGTTTTAAGGTCTGATTTTCTTTTGTATTCTCAGAACCAGAACATGTATATTTGAAAGTGCAGCAAGAACTATTTTAAAAGCTCAAAAGCTAATTTGTCTTTTTGTGATGATTAGTACTGTTTTAATAGTCATGCATTGCTTAATGACAGGAAGACATACTGAGAAATGTGTCATTAGGCGAGTTCATTGTTGTGCAAACATCATAGAGTTAGAACATCATAGAGTACTAAATGGTATAGCCTGCTACACATGTATGCTATATGGTACTAATCTTACGGGATCACCATCATTTATGCGGTCCATCATTGACTGAAACATTGTTATGTGGTTGGTGCATGATTGTATATTAAAATTACTTTATGTAGAGGGTCATGTCTTATTGCACCCACACTGTATTGTTTAGTTTTTTATGTAGCGTATTGGCCATCTTATTTCCTGAATTGTCTGTCCCATTATGAGCCTGGTTAGGAAGGGACGTGCCAAAGTAGAGTTGAGTGGCATTAAAAAGAGGGGTTAGAGAACTCTGAAAGGCAAATAAGGTCTCCTTCTTGACCTTGCTCAAAACTGGCACTATCCAAGATCATTGAGATTATATATGTTGATGAATCAGTAGCAATTCCTGGGATATGATTTGGGATAGCTTGTGAATATTTTATATAAAATTAATAACTTTTTTTGATAACTGATCTTATAGGTACCCTTCATTATAAATACATTATGGGATGCTCTTCTGGAACTAGATGATCTAACAGCTTCAACAAATAGTATTATGACTCTTCTTTCATCCTTGTTAACTTATCCTCAGGTCCAACAATGCAGGTAATTATTTCTAATTAGTGGAATAAAGTAAAAAGTGTTTACATACATTTCCAGATAATTAAGCCTGAAAATCAAATGGTCTAGCACCTTTAAGAATACTACTATAAGTTCAGATGCCAAAGCTTGCTATTTTCAGGAGGCCTTTTTTTTAATTTACTCTCTAGCTACTAGTACATTTGGAGCAGGAGCTTAAAAAGGTCATATTCTTTATCCTTGAGTTGCTTCAGTTATATAATTCTTCATCTTGTTCATCCTATAATAATTAACTTTAGAAATATAATCATTGCATATTATTTTTACCTCTAGCCCCAGAATATAGAATTTTAGCCTTATTTAGTGACATTTAGTTAACAGTTATCATTGAACATCAGCATTACATTTTCCAAAATTTGCTCCTCTGTGAACTTTTTCTTTGTAATGTTCATTTCAGCTCTTGCCCTTGATTTCAGTAATTATTCATCAAGAAGGGAATACATAATAATGTAATATAATGTCCAAAGGCAGAGATTGGATGAAGCCAAAACTGTAAATCAAAAATTTAAAGTGTCACCTATTTTCCTAACCTGATATTTGAAATGAAGCCCAGCTAATTAATGTATTCCCTACTTTTTCTGGCTCCTGAATGTTATTGTTCCTATTAATAGTACTCTTGGAGATACAGAAGAAAAAATTTGTATGCAACTTTAAAAAATCACAGATGAGAAAATTAGTTGCTATTCTTCAGCCTAGTGAGGGTATTCAGTGAATGTTCATGTGATAATGACTAAGTGATTTCTGACTATTTTCAATGAAAATCATAGATGTATGAAAAACATGTAGAGAATGTTTCAAATAATACTGATCTACTGGTGGTACTTCAACGTTAAATTTAGACTAGTAGGACAGCCCACATGATGGAATAGCAGAATAAGTGCCTGTAAAAGCAAATGAAGAGAAAATTTGAGGTGGTAGTGCATGTATGGGATTTCATAATTTTCAGATGCTTTCATTAGTAATGACAGCTATAAGGATTAAATGAGTTAATCTATGTGAAAGCCCTTCTCAAGCTGCAAAATGCAAGAATTTTAAGTTATCCTAAATCAGAGGTTGGCAAACTTTTTCTGTGAAGGCCCAGATAGTGATATTTTTGGCTTTGTGGGCCATATGATCACTCTCAAAACTACTCAGTTCTGCCATTGTAGCTCAAAAGCAGCTGTAGACAATACATAAAGGTATGAATGTGCCTGTGTTCTAATAAAACTTTATTTAAAAAACTGAATGGGTTGGATTTGGACTGTAGGCCTTAGTTTGTTGACACCTGTCCTAAATAAAGGACTTAGGACTTTTTAAAAAAATCATCAAGTAGATAGTGTCAGAAAAGCTAGATAATGTAAGAAAATGAAAGAATGTAGTGAAAATTCTATAAATTCAATGTGGAATAATGTAGTTTTTTCCCCCAAAATTGCCTTATTGAAAAATTTGCTTCATATATTGTGATATTTGGCAGATACTTTCCAGCTTATGTAAGAAGAAATGCAGCATGTCATTTGGAGCATGAAGAGTTTCACTATTAACAAGATCTTGTTATAATGCTTTTACATATTTTGAGTCTGTTTTATGTCTGTGTGTGCATGTGTTTAATTTGATAAGTAAATTTACTAAATGTGTAAATAAATGTAAGAAGTGATGTTTATACAAAGCTAAAGTAATGAAATAGTATTAAAAGATAGGCCTCCTGAGAGGAACCACAAAAGAACAGACAAATAGTTACACTGACATATTCTTTTTTATTCATACCTTTTGTACAGAGGTGTACATTTCAAATGCTACTTAGAAATCATTTTCTAATTCCAGGTAACTTTTATAAGTGACTCAGGGATGTGACAGGAATCCAAAGTCTAGACGTGGCTTTACTTGTTTCCCCATTTACAATCTAATCTGTGAAAAGGAAGATATTTAAGTTTTCCTAATTTAGTAATGCTAAATCAGGATAACAAATTTCAAAGCTACTACCATACCACCTCTTGCCCATTTGGTATGGAGCAGAGATGGCTTCAAATGGGGATATGAGTTTTGTGCATCTAATAGTTACCTATTGGGGTTACCTGTGGGAAAGGAGTAAGGATTAGCAATCCTGATTTTGTGTAGGCTGACTACCAACTAAAATACATATGCTATTTTCCTGAGTAAGAGCAGATTGAGAATAAGGGCAGTTATGTTGGAAAGTTCTCATTTGATAAACGTAATTCATGGCATTAATGCCATTGAGGAACCTAATGTTAATATTTCTACTCTTTATGACTATGTTTGCTCCGACTATTCTGGGGCTATAACAGTTTTGAATGAGGCTATTAAATGAATATTTGTATAAAAATTGTAGTATCTTTTTAAAATTCATCAAAAAACACACTGGGTCCACAAGGAAATAGTATTTAGGTAATGTATCAACAATGTTTCAGCAGAGAATGAGTAAGATTAATTTGTGTCTTCTTTGTTAGTATTCAACAGTCACTCACAGTTTTAGTTCCACGTGTCTGGCCTTTTTTGCATCACACTATATCATCAGTTCGAAGAGCAGCATTGGAAACTCTGTTTACTTTATTATCAACACAGGACCAGGTAAGAACTAATAACTATGTATAGTAATCTTGAAGTTTATATAAATTAATTTTATAAAATAAATATGACCACCATGTTACCCTTGCAACATATCCAAAGATCAGGAGACTGCTGGGCCTAGTAGAAGATGTATGGTGACCATGTAGACACGTAAGAATATAATCACTGTGATGGCAGAAATAGTTTAATATTTTGTTCCAGGTCATATTCCCAGCACTTGGCATAAGGCTTAAATACTTGTCGAATGAAAGATTGGTTGAATAGTCCCTTCCTGTTGAAGACCTGTTATTTAGTCTGTGATTGACTTTTGGATGGTTGGTAGAACCCATCCCAAGTTAGAAGGCTACATTTGAAGCTCTGCAGTATGACTTCTAAAGACTGATGATGAAATTCCTAGGCACTTGCCTCCTCTTAGGCATTGGAATACTCAATCTTAAGAGCATGTTATTTTCATGGGTAGTATACTTCACTGTCACACATTGAAATGCCTATAGAGATCATCCAGGTAGTAGTGTGTGAAGGGAATCTGTGATGAGCTGAGGAGTCCTGGCCCTGTCAAAGGTTTTACATTCCTATTTTTAAAATAACTCTATAGGTCAAGCAAAATACTAGAATTTAGGGAAATATAAAGAATCTACTCTTCTATCATGCTGTTATTTATAGGTACTACAGTTTGAGCCAGTGATCTTTAAAAAGCAGTAGTTAGGGTTGGCCCCATGGCGTAGTGGTTAAGTTTGCACGCTCCGCTGCAGTGGCCCAGGGTTTTGCCGGTTCAGATCCTGGGCACGGACATGGCACTGCTCATCAGGTCACATTGAGGCGGCATCCCACATGCCACAACTAGAAGGACCTGCAACTAAGATATACAACTATGTACTGGGGGGATTTGGGGAGATAAAGCAGAAAAAAGAAAAAAAAAAGATTGGCAACAGTTGTTAGCTCAGGCGCCAATCTTTAAAAAAAAAAAGCAGTGGTTAATTTTTTAGACAGTATTACAGTGTGGATAAATGTGTATTTTGTGTTTACTAACCATGCATTTCTATGTTAATTAGGAATATTTCATGTAGAATTGCTTTAATCTGTAGCGTGGTATTGTGTTGTACTTGTGTGAATCAACATCTGTAAATTTGTTTTTGTATTATCTTTTTGGTTTTATCTAATCAGAATCTTCTGAGGAAAAACTGTCAGATCTATTTTGTAATCCTGAGTGGATCAGGCGTGGGCTGATATGACAAAACTGGCATAGGTTCTGAATTTTTATTTCATTTTTGCTTTAGTTGTGTGGGTTTGCCTAAATGTTTCTGATGTAAGTATTCTTAAATTCACTCTGGATAGGGATTTTGAAGTTATCAAATTTATTCTGTTCCCATTGTTCTGTTTTTAATAGCTTTACTTTTAAGAGCAGTTTTAGGGTTACAGAAAAATTGAGTGAATAGTACATATGCGCCCCCCCCCACACACACAGAGTTTCCCCTGTAGTTAACATCTTGCATTAGTGTAATACATTTGTTACACTTGATGAAGCAATACTGATACATTATAAACTAAAGCCCATAGTTTGCATTATGTTTCACTCTTTGCATTGTAGATTCTATGGGTTTTAACAAATGTGCAATGATATGTATCCACCAGTACAGTATCATACAGAATAGTTTCACTGACCTAAAAAATGCCTGTATTCCACCTATGTATCCCTCTTTTGCTCCCTCCAAACCTTTAGGAAACACTGACATTTTTATTGTCTCCATAGTTTTGCTTTTTCCAGAATGTCATATAGTTGGAGTCATATAGTATGTAGCCTTTTCAGATTGGCTTCTTTCATTTAGCAGTATGGAATTAAGGTTCCTCCATGTCTTTTCATGGCTTGATAGCTCACTTCTTTTTATCACTGAATAATATTCAATTGTGTGGATGTACTGTAGTTCATTTATTTACCTATTGAATGATATTTTGATTGTTTCCTGTTTCTGGCAATTATGAATAAATTTTCAAACATTCATGTATAGGTTTTTGTGTGGGCATAAGTTTTCAGTGTGCTTGGGTAGATACCAAGGAGCATAATTGCTGGATCATATGGTAAGAGTATGTTTAATTTTATAAGAAAGTGTCTTCCAAAGTGGCTGTGCCGTTTTTGCATTTCCACCAGCAATGAATGACAGTTCCTGTTGCTCCACGTCCTTGCTAGCATTTGATGTTGTCAGTCTTGTGGAGTTTAGCCTTTCTAAGAAAATAAGTGTGTAGTATGGTATCTCATTCTTTTAACATGCAATTACCTAATGGTATATGATGTTGAGCATCTTTTCATATGCTTATTTGCCATCTGTGTCTCTTCTTTAGTGAAGTGTCTGTCAGATCTTTTTCCCATTTTTGAATTTTAAGATTTCTTTGTACATTTTGGGTACGAGTCTTACATTGTTTTTTTTAAGCCTCTCGGTTCTTTATAAGGTGATTAAACCACCTGCAGGCTCTTTTTAACTTCCTTTTATGGCTTTTTATTATTTAGTAATATCAACTTAATTTACATTGTTAGGGAATAACGTATTTTATGTAAATGAATTTTCTAAATAATCGAAACATACTGTTTTTGCCATCAGCAATAGTTAACCATTAAAATGAGTGACACACTTGATCATCATCTTAAAGTGTATTAAACATAAGTTAATATTTTTTGATGAATCAGTCGCCAGTATTGCTTGTTGGTCATTAGTTTTTTACTGTGTTTATTATGGTATACTGTGGGACTGTTGAGATATATAAGAATCACTGCTTTGGGTGATTGAACTGTTCTTTTTCAGTTGCTTTTTCCTAGTTTTCTTTCTTTTTTTTTTTTAACAGACATTTTATTCACTTCTACAGTGCACTGTTTATTTGATTTTGTTTGTTGTAATGTTTTTTACTTTTACAAATGTTTGCTCTAAAGCAACAGCTAATTTACAAAATTTAAATACCTACTTATCAAAAATACTTTGGAACAACAATCTTGTTCTACAAAAAACTTTTTGGTTGTTATCACAACTATGTTGTGATGGGGAGAGAAATTTTATGGTATAAAGGAATACTAAATTTAATTAACAGTCATGGGAATCAGAGCAGTCACAGTAATACATGATCAGATTTTGTTGTCTCAAGGCCCTCACCCTCCCTAGTATATATTTGGGTCATTTTGGGAAGATCGCAGGATACTTCTTCAAGGAGGGAGTCAGTGCCTGCTATTCTTAGTCCTCAAGCTCCAGAGAGGCAGGGGCCTGAATGATCATGTATTGTTGACGTTATTGGTCATGGTCATTGGTATCAGCAAAAGAACATATCCAGGCCTTCTCTCTGTTTCCTCTTGCCATCCTGCAAAGCTCAGGGTCTGCTCTGAGAACCATTTTAGATCTTAGCAGCAGCACTGTAGAAAGTATGCTCGTCACTCCTTCCACTGCTTCCAGGGATCCAGTACCCCCACCTTCAGATGTATGGCTGCGTGGATCTCTCAGATCCTGTTGTGCCTTATACGGAATCCTCGGTTAATGAATGTCCCTTTGGTTGTAACTTACGGAGTAGAGACTAAGGGAACAGCTCACTCTGCCACGATGCTGACAATCCCTCTTTGTGATTTCTTACTTTTGTTAGTCTTATGATGTGGTGTCTCCTCCTGTGTTTTATAATTTTTACACTTTAGATAAGATCCAAGATTGTTCCAAATCCTCTTCGAAGTTTTTTAGCCCCTCAATGATTGTTGATATTGGCTCTTAAAATTACATGGTTGTGAAAACAGCTTTGTTTTCTGTGATGTTGATTTTTCTTATCCAGGGGTTTTTTCTCTTTTTTTTGGTCTTTTGAATTTGCCTTTACTGGATTGTAAATAAAGGCTTTGGCTCTAGCATATATCAAGAATTGATGATGTTGACTCTTCATCATTTCTTATACCAGAATTCTGTTGTCTTTGTGATTTGTGGGATGTCAGCCACCACTTTGCATAGGCCCTTAATATTTGTTAAATAAATTTGTATAAAATTCTATGCAGGGTGCTCTGGGAATTAAAAAGGAATCCTGGGGCTGGCCCCATGGCTGAGTGGTTAAGTTCATGCACTCTGCTTTGGCGGCCTGGGGTTCTCCAGTTCAGATCCTGGGTGCGGACCTACACACTGCTCATCAAGCTGTGCTGTGGCAGCGTCCCACATAGCAGAACTAGAATGACTTAGAACTAGGATATTCAACTATGTACTGAAACTTTGGGGAGAAGAAAGGAAAAAGAAAAAGAAAAAAACCCTACACGGTTCTTAGCTTGGAAAAGTTTACAGTGTGATTATGACAAGACTCTTTACACAGTAAGATTAATAACCTCTGCAAGGAGTTAAATAATGGAACACCAGAATATGAGAAGTACCAGGAAGCAGCACCGAAGGCTGGACTAAGTGCTTAAAGATCAGGAGGATTCAGGTGATAAGGTTAAAAACCAATCTTCCCTGACTTTTATTTAATATCTAATATCTTCAGTATGTACTTGTACAAACATCTCATTTTGCTGAGTAGTGTGTCAGTTTCAAATTAGGCAGGTATACAGAATGTGTTTTGGAACAAAAGAGATAATGGAGGAAGATGGGCACAGATGTTAGCTCAGGGCTAATCTTCCTCAAAAAAAAAATTTTAATGGTATCATTAATGGAATTTCCCCTTGTTTTTGTCTAGCCTCTATCTTCAGAATATCTCTTTGCTGAAAGTCATGCTGTCAGTGAAACTTAATATTGATGCACATAGATTATTTTGTGCTTTGTCACTGCCCTGAGCCTTGCTCTCCAATATCCTCACCATTGAAGACTTATAGCTATGGCACTTCCCACTCACTCTTTAGTACATTCTGCTTTTGGCCCCCATATATATCCTTTACTATTTTTATTTGATTTTTCATTCTGTTTTTTCAAATAATAGTATAAAACTGATTTTTTATGCAGTGAAAAACTTGTTTATTTAATGGTTATTGTTAATCTTGTGATCCCAGCACCATTATTTGCTTTCTGAGAAGATGTCAGAGTAAACCATGTCTGATGCTTTTATCTCTTATTGTATTCCCCTCTCTGGCAGTGCCTGATGGTTGTTACTGCTTGATTCATAGTTACATGCAAACTCTCTTGTAATGCAAGTCCATGATCTCTTATCTGTAGTTTTGAAAACCAAAGCTTTTTTGTAAGTTGGGTCAACTGATAAAACTACTTCTTCGATGGAAAAACTTCACCATTCTGAAGAGAAACTATTTATATGTCTTTATCCTACTTAATGTGCCTATTCACAAATTTTGCTGCAGAAATATTAATACATTTTATTCAGGTGCTGCCTCAGACCCTCTTGAGGATATTACATAATATATAGTATATATAACCTCATTATTATTATAAAATTTGAAAAATTTTCAATTTCAGAACACATTTGGCTCTAGGGAATTTGGATGAGAGATGATAGGCCTGTGGTGATGATAAAATCTTCTCTCACTTTAACTTGCCTTACTTTTTCTGAGCTGCTTTCTCTCACTATGGTTTCCTCTTCAGTGGTTTAATGAAGAGATCCCTTAAATAAACAGAGAATCTGGGTTCTAACTTTGGCTATACCATTTGTTAACTTCATGAACTTAGTTAGGTTTATTTAACCCTCTCATGATAATCTCCACACAGCCTTTTTCAGGGTTATATGGGCCAAGTAAGATAATGTATGTGAAAGTGCTTTAAAAATATTAATACTGTGCAAATATAAATAATACAGAATATAAGAACAATAATAATGCTTCCACTTCTGGGAATTCTTTCCTAACAATTTGGAAGTCTTATTTATATTCTGGGATGTAAGAATGATATTTAATAATAGTAATAATAATCCAAGCTATTATTGAGGGCTTTCTTTATGCTATGAACTATGGTAAGCTCTTTACATGGGGTAACTACTGCCATTCCTATTTTGCAATGAGAGAACTGATGATCAAAAATTAAGAAACTTTCCCAAGCTCACAAAGCTACACAGCTCACAATGAGCAGCTCCACTCAGATTCAGATCCAATTCTAGCTGACTTTCAGCTTTTAATTTTAAATGGAGACAAAATGGATTAAGTGTCTATTGAATTGCTTTCCCACTTCTGAATATGAAGTCATCTTACATGCAAAGTGAAAAAATGAACCTCATCTTTAAATTACTAGTAGCTCTGTTCTGGTTTCAATTTCTGATTTGTCAACCTATTCCTCTCAATAACTCCAGGGTAATTTGGTGAGGCTAAATGTGGCTGTAGCTCAGTACATCAGTACCTTTTAAAGACAGATGCCTGTGTTCCCTTGAAAGTATTCTGATTATCTTTAGTAACTTTTTGTTTTGTTTTGCTTTTTGAAACCAGAAGACTTTATAAGGAAGATGTCCTTAGGCTTAAAATTTATCCCATTGTAAGTATGTATGCAGGTATGCATCTCTAAAATGTCCTTAACTACAGTTATTTAGAAAATTTGATTTTCATTAGACTTCTCCATGACATACCATGGCATCTGTGAAAATAAATTGTTTAATACCTGTGCCTTTATCTGTGGTGTTAACATGTAAAAGTATTGGCAAGCCTGACTTCTTGGGGAGCATGAAATAAGAACTCTTAAGCAAACCAAATTAGTTTCATTTGGTAATGGCTTAGAATCAAGGTGTAACTTTTTTTTGCTAAACTAGCAGCTTGGCAATCAAAGTGAAAGAATTTACCACTTGTTTTTCCTTTCTGTGTTGTCTCTTTAGCCCATGACTGTGTTCATACATGCAAGATTATGTTTATGAATGTATATGTCTATCAGTGAACTACTTTACTGGAAAATCTAGATTAACTAGTGTTGATAACTGCTAACTTTTGTAGCTACAACTTTGACTCCATGATCTAGAAAGATATGCTTCTGGACTTTAATATCTTATTTAGTCATGTTTTGCTGGTTGGGTCAACTTTTCCATTGCACTTGCATCAGTCATTTTGTGAGTCATTCTAAAATTCCAGTTACCAATACATACAGCATTGACTTTTTTTTTTTTTGGTCAAAATTGTAATTTATTTATTTTTACTGAGGTATAATTGACATACATTAAATTACTTTTAGGTGTACAACATAGTGATTCAATATTTGTGTATATTGTGAAATGATCACCACAATAAATCTAGTTAACATCTGTCACAATACACAGTTATCCAATTTTTTTTCTTGTGATGAGAACTTCTAAGATCTACTCTCTTAGCAACTTTCAAATATGCAATGCAGTATTGTTAACTAGTCACCATGCTATATATTACATCCTCATTTACTTATTTATTTCATAACTGGAATCATAGCTTTTTAAAAAATTATTTTATTGAAGTCAAATTGGCTTAAAAAATTTCAGATGTACATCACAATATTTCAGGTGTACATCACAATATTTTACTTTCCATACAGCATTGACTTTTGTTTGAAAGGCAAGCTTTAGCATGAAGCTTATATTCAGCATGAAGACATACATGGGATTGAGTTGGAATCTGAGGCATACTTAATCTAGGATGTAAGAAAATTTAACATGCATATGTAGAGAAGGAAAGAAAAACAAAAGAACAGACTTGACTAAGACTTTGGCATTAGAGATCATTAGCACAATTAGACTTTGGCCATATTTTGTAAAGATACTAAAAAGGGAGAGCATGGGCCAGCCCCCAGTGGCATAGTGGTTAAAGATAAGCTCGCTCTGCTCTGGCGGCCCAGGTTTGGTTCCTGGGTGCACAACCACACCGCTTGTCTGTCAGTGACCGTACCGTGGCAGCAGCTCACATTTAAAAACAAAGAGGAAGATTGGCAACAGATGTTAACTCAGGGCGAATCTTCTCCAGGAAAAGGAAAAAAAGGTAGGGGAGAGCAAAATTTAAATCTCTGGTTGACTTTCAATAAATGTTGATTAGACAAACGGATAGAACAGGTTATTATAAATTGTCTAAATATAGAGTTGGAGGGGGTTTTTTTGGCAGTGGGCCAAAATAGGACTTCAGACCAAATTAGTGGAAAAACTCAGTGTGATTCATCACTTTGTTATAGCTTCTTTGCAGATCTTCTTCCCTGCAACCCCAAATCACTTGATATGGAGATAGAAATGTTGATGAATTTGCCTACAGGCAGGAATCAGGTCTTCATGGTAATGATGATCAGGTTGCTACTTTTTTCCATGTCTACACATTTTTGTGGGAATGCTTGTGTGAAAATAAAAGAGGGGGCATAGCAAAAGGATACTGGCAAAATCTTACCCCACCTAAGATGCCAGTCTTCCCAGTTAGTGATTTATTACCAACTACAATTGTGGAAAATCTTGCATATTACCAACTATCCCCTGTGACTTGGACCATTTCCCATAAGCACAATGGATTTATTCAACAAATATTTTAGTACCTACTGTGTGCCTACAATTTTCTAGATATTGATCAGTACCAGACAAGGTCTCTGTCCTTCTATAGACCTTAAAACAGGACATTAAACAAGATAGAGAAGACAACTAGACAAGCTCTAATATCATAATGCGGTAAGTGTCTGATAGGGGAAGTAGGCAGTGCTATTGGATCCTAGCAAGTGAGGTGAGTGAAAGTCAGGGAACATATCCTGCTAAAAGTGAAGTTTAAGCTGAGACCTAAAGGATGAGTGGAATTTAACCAGATAAAGAGCAGCATAAGAATGAAAGGAAGGAACAGTATGTGAAACTCTGGAAGCAAGAGAGAGCATGATGGCACTAAAGAGGAAGTGAAAGGAAATTGATGTGCTGGAGAGTAGAGTGTGAGGGAGTCTACATGGCCAGAAGTTTCACCTTGATTTTCAGTTGCAGTGAAATATCTGATAGTCTTGTTTCTGTTTGTCATTAATTCTCTTTATTCTGAGTCCCAGGAAGGCAGAACACAGGAGGGAACATCAGTCTGAATAAAGAAGCTGGGGAGAGACTACCCCATTCAAATCACATTAAATAATGTCAGTTATTTCCCTGAATTAATTCCTGAAAATCCCCTCCCCTCCATATAATCTTCACTACAAAAATGTTGGGGACTACTTTTAGCACTAACATGAAGTGCTAATATTGTGTGAATCGTTTAACACAAACCAAAAGAATTTTCTTAAAAGCTCTCTTAAAACATGAATTCCGGGGCTGGCCCCATGGCTGAGTGGTTAAGTTCGCGCGCTCCGCTGCAGGCGGCCCGGTGTTTCGTTGGTTCAAATCCTGGGCACGGACATGGCACTGCTCATCAAACCATGCTGAGGCAGCGTCCCACATGCCACAACTAGAAGGACCCACAATGAAGAATATACAACTATGTACCAGGGGGCTTTGGGGAGAAAAAGGAAAAAAATAAAATCTTTAAAAAAAGAAACAAAAAAACATGAATTCCCTTATAACTTAAGTTGTAGTAGTCCAGATATAGTTAATTTAAACCTGGTGAAGTAAAGAGTCTGGTAGGAATTTTTCTGTATTTTAGTTTACACTGTGCTGGACTAATACTAAACAGTCATCAGAGTTTTCCAGACTTTGCCTAAGATTAGGGGGGAAATTTTTGATTAGCACAGTGCTAGTTAGTAGCACACTAAAAGTCCATTGACTATTTAAAAAAAATTTGAGGAGGGGAATCCCAAGGCGGATAATCTCTAAAGGACTAAAAATACTACACTCCTCAATGCGTCCCCACTCTCCTACCAATGCAATTAAATAAACCTATAAATACAAAGCAACAGCGTTAGTTTACCTGCCTAAATCAATGCCTACTGGAAGACAGGTACAAAATTAATGAAAACAGGTGGGACAACTTTTGTATTTGCAAGAGACAGATTGTCCCTAGATGGGCCAAACTATACCTTGTGATCTTTTAAGATAGTAATAATAGTTAAAGCCATGTTACTTTTGCAACCATATCTAAAAGGAGATACTTACACGATATTCAAGTGGGCCGCATTTGACCTACAGATGTTTTCTCGGCTGTATCTTGTATTTTCTGCTAAGCAGACTTTATGCTTTGTTACTTGAGAATCCGTATTTTTCAATACTAGTTCCTGTGATGACGTTGACCTATGTATTCTGGGGTGGGTTTTTTTGTTTGGTTGAGTTTTTGTTTTCTCTTTGTTTTTTAAATTTTATTTATTTTTCTCTTTATTTTATTTATTGACTTTACTTTTTAGAGCAGATTTAGTTAACATCAAAATTAAATGGTAAGTCACAGAGAGTGCCCATATACCTTCTCATCCAACCCCAAACACAGCTATTCCCACCACTAACCTCCCACACCAGAGTGGTACATTTGTTATAATCAATGAACCAACATTGACACATCATTATCAACCAAGTCCATAATTACATTAAGTTTCACTCTTGATATTGTACATTCATTCTATGGGTTTTGACAGATGTATAATGACATCTCTCCACCATTATTCTATCATACAGAATAATTTCTTTACCCTAAAACCCCCTCTGCTTTATCTGTTCGTCCGTTCCTCCCCCTGGTTGTTTTTAATAAAGTAGCAATTACTAGAGTAAAAAAGCTTGTAGCCTGAGAAGACTGCTATGGTTTATATCACATTTATTGTTTATAAATATAGGGGGGAAAATCTTCCTCTATAGATGTGGCTTTGGGATCTACAAGCAACTATTTGGATTTCCAATGAAAAGGTTGGGGTGGGTTAAGAGAGTTGGTAGGTATGATTGGGGAAAATCAGAAATAAGAGATTATAAAAGAGTAATCTTAAATTAGTTGCTTACTGCTATTACAGTCTTCCCAATTCTGTTAAGATTGTCCCTAATTCTCTCCGATGAGAAAAGAGAGCTTTTCTTCTTCCCAGCTTTCCTTCCCCTTTCAGTGAAAAGTAGTTAAGGCATAGCAAATCAGTGATTAGGCTCCCCAGCTGATGATTTTGTAGTCTGTTTTAAACTTCTTTCAAACCATTTTGAGAACATATATCCGTGGTCCTGTCTTTGTCATTAGTTTTCTATTGGCTAGAAAATTATAGGTACCTTTCTGGAATTTCAGTTAAAATTTTCTGATTTCTCTTTAGTCTCTTCCAGACAAAATATTTTTTGCCTAAAAAATTACGATTGGTACAATTGGAAGTGGGTGATAGGTACCATGAACTAGTTACTAGAATTTTTCTGTTGACCAGTCTTATTTTAGTGAGCTTGTCATCATTTGAATAACAATAGACAACACATTAGATTCCTTTTCTGAGAACTCTGGGAACACACAGATACTTGGTTAGGCACTATTTGATTTTTTGATTTGGGTGGGCTTTTGAATTGTTGAAAAATTCCTTAGTTTGAGGTTCTAAACCTGGACTTATGGGAATCCCTAAGCCCTCTGAAACTGGAAGCAAAAAGTTATGCCTAAGTATGTGTATAATTGTAGTTTTCTAAGGAAAGCGTGTGCATAATTTTCATCAGATTTTCAAAGGGTCCCTGATTCAAAATAGATTAAGAACCTTTGCCTTTAATTTTGTAGTGAACTCAAAGTAGAATTTTCTAGGTTGGATATTATAATTCATTACTTGCCTTACTGGTGAGCACATAGAACTTAATCTCTGGTCCTCCAGCACAGCAGTAGTAATCTGATCATTTTTCAAATTTGCATGACAAAGCAGTGATATATAATATAATCAAGGGAATGTTGGTGGTTAGAGTTTGCTTCCATATGGAGGATTTCAACTTATCTGATGCAAAATTCAGTGTTGTTAATCATAATGAGACTCTCTCTAGCTTCCCAGTGATTATATGCCATTTAACTTCTTTAAATCATTGGAATAATAACTATGGTACTGTTACTCCAAAATCTTGTCAAAATTTATTACACTTAAACCTTTTTGATAAAGCCATATAGTCTTTTCATGGTAATACTTCTATTATTTGACTTAGAGCTCTTCAAATAAGCTAATACCCAAGAAGTATATGCTATATCTTTGATTTTGTTTTTATTTTCAGAACTCTTCATCTTGGCTTATACCTATCCTGGCTGATATGCTGAGACACATTTTTCAGTTTTGCGTTTTAGAAAGCAGCCAGGAAATTCTGGACCTCATTCACAAGGTACGCAGTGAATATATCTGTACTCCTTTTCCCAGTAACTTGGATAGCTCTTTTTAAATGTTCATAATTGCTATACTGTTGTTGGTCAGGGATTTTAAGAAATTAGAAATCATTCAAGAGATTTGAAAAGTCTGGAGATGTGCAAGATGAGACAAGGAAATAGGCTTCTTACGGAATATAATACTTAAGTCCTGGTTGGTCATGCTTCCTCCTCTGATTTTGTGAACTACTAAGCAAGTGTTTTAAGTACTTTCTGATAGTCTCAATACAGAAAATAAAATGAAAAACTGCTTTCCTCCATCGCTTATTTTGCTATTTATCAGTATGCTTATTGATCCTGCAAAGTATCTTTTGGTATTTATTGGTAATATATAGAGTCTGATTGTCATAGTTTAAACTTGTACCTTTTTCCCATACTTAGCAAGATTGCTCATATGTGTTAGGATTGTTAAAGAAGAGCCATTTGATGTATTCAATAATATTTAGGGGGGGAAATGGCACTGTTGTACCTTTAAAACCTGTTAAGTTAGTGCGCAATTATTGGCCTCTGGGGTGGCTCATTGTTAACAGCCTTGGATTAACAGTGGTGGTATTTCTACATTGCGGGTCCCGGCCCATTTAATGTTAGGAATCAAGAAAGGTACCTTAGTGAGTAAGATCATGAATCAAGACTTACACTGTTTTGAATTTATATTAGGATATTAGCACCTCTAAATTTAAAGGATATTTATCAGGAGTTATATCTTGAAGTGTGTGTTAAACACAGGACTGCATTACTATTGAACTTTATGATATATACAAAGTATTTCAGTGACTTATTGAGATTTTGACAACTCTGTTATTTTCATGAGTAGCTTTTATTTTAAATGATTTTCATAAAATACTGAAGAAAATTCTTTGTATTCCTTTTTTTAAAAAGTTTCTTTTGTATTACTTTTATTAGTATACAAACTTACCAAAAAACAGTATTTAAAAATAAGCCTCTATATTGAATTTTAAAATTAACCTCCATGCTATTTCTTACTTATTTTTTTCAATTCAGTATCCCTAAAAATAAATATTAGGCTTTACTAGCCCTTACTAGAAAAACTTCACTTTCTTGATCCCCTTTCACCCTGTAGGTTTGGATGGAATTATTGAGCAAGGCTTCAGTTCAGTATGTAGTAGCAGCTGCTTGTCCGTGGATGGGTGCTTGGCTTTGCTTAATGATGCAGCCTTCTCATTTACCTATTGATATAAATATGTTGCTGGAAGTAAAAGCTAGAGCCAAGGTAAGTGTAGAGGGACATAATGTATTTGTATGTTCAGCTCATAATTATTAATTTGATAACCATATAAGAAATCTGTATTGCTTTATTATAGGTGTGATTTCATTAATTTAACAAAAGGAGAAATTATTATTTAGTTAGGTCCTTGACAAAATGCATAGTAATTTTTATCCATTAAAATTATGTGAAAAGAACTAGTTTATTGGGATTATAACAAATGAGAGTATTTTTTTTGTTGCCTATTAACTTTTAATGATTAATCTTTATTTTTTTTTCCTCCTTCCCTCCAGGAAAAAACATGTGGTAAAGTGCGCCAAGGCCAAAGCCAGAGTAAAGAAGTACTTCAGGAGTACATTGCAGGTGCAGACACTATCATGGAAGACCCCACTACAAGGGATTTTGTGGTTATGCGGGCCAGAATGATGGCAGCCAAGTGAGTATTCCTAAATTCAAAAGTAATTTAACCAAAGATTCCTCTGATATGTCTGTCAGTCCTTCCTCCATCACACTGGTTACAGAGGAAGAAAAAATTAAAGTGAAGAAAACATTTTTAATTTTTTTGAAGTTTTAGGTAAGATTTCTATCTTTTTATGAAGAGAAGATAGGAGTTATGTCTTCCTTGGGAAAAGTTACAGCTTCAATAGGGGGACCTTGAAGTAATTTCTATAGTAACTTCTTTTTTCTACCTCTTAGATTGTTAGGAGCACTTTGTTGCTGTATTTGTGATCCAGGTGTAAATGTGGTAACCCAAGAAATTAAACCAGCTGAATCCCTTGGCCAGTTACTACTCTTCCATTTGAACTCCAAATCTGCCTTACAGAGAATTAGTGTTGCTTTGGTAATCTGTGAATGGGCTGCTTTACAAAAGGTAAGATTTTTCCCAAAAAGTAATGAAGACAAATTGAGTAAACCAATTTCCATTAGCTGTTAGGATTATTTTCATTATATTTTACAAACAGAAAAGTGAAAATTTTCTCTGTATAAAAAATCCAACACTTTATAGACAAGTATTCCAAATTATATTGAAACATTGTTTCTGTCCTCTTTGCCTTTAACCCTATACTTTTTTCTTAGAACCCTCAGTCTTGTACTTGAGACTACTAGCTATGCCCATACTTATTTGATCTTGGTCCTACAATCTGTTAAGAAATGTCCCTCTCTAGAAAACATGTGTATATATGGAAATGGCCCAGAACTGTTGGTCATTCATTCCTCTATAGTATCTCTCTCAGATATATCATTGAAAACTACGAAAGACAAGAGGCTTTGAGTAATAGAGATCTATTTGCATGAGTAGTGGCAAGGGCAGAATTTTTGGTCACAGGAAGAATAAAATCTCCACATTTAAACCAAAATCTTCATGTTTCCAAATAAGCCATTCCCTTGCAGCCCCTTTCACTTTTAACACCTAGTAAGATTTTGTGTAAGGCTTGCTTCTGTAAATCAAAGAAACTTCCTGCTGGCTTTGTTTATTCCATTGTCTGGAATTCTGGAAATTTAACTGTCTGCACTTGCTGTGAGAGTTGCTTGTTACTGCCTCTTAGCAGTTTGTCAGAGCTGTGTCTAAAAGTAATTGAGCCATGCTCTATTGAACTGAGACCCTAACTTTGCCTCTGGAAAGAAGCAAGGCTCATCTGTTTTTAGGCAGGACTCGGTGTGCTGGAGAGGCAGTGATGCTGTGTTTTTGTGCCTCTCAGACTCAGCAGCAAGTGTTGACAGTTCGGTTTCTGGACCCTCACAGAGCTTCTCTGGACTTACTCTGTGAAGCCCAGGCTGATCACCCAGATCCCACAGAACCCCTCATGGCTCACCACTGAGGCCATTCCCCCTCTGGTTGGGCAGGCAACCACCAGAGAGAGTGGGAAGGGTTAGTTAAATTTGGGGGCAGGTGAGTAGCTTTTAAATTATATATCCATTTCTACAGTATGGCATGTGAAGCTGTGGGTTCAACTCTTAAGAAATCTAGTAATGAGTTTTTAAATAACATTTTTAGTGCATGCTAAGTGTTCTTTTCTGATTGATTTCTTTTTATAGTTACATATTTTTAAATCTATGCTATATATAAACTTGGAGTAAATTTAAAGTAAGAGTAGTTAGGAGGAAAATTTGATGGAATTGTAATAGTTCTGTGTGCATGTTCTGTAGTCATTCATATTAAAATTTTAGAGCAGTTTGAGTGTGATACCTTTTCTTTGTGCAACTAACGATATTGTTCTGGGAGATAACAGAACACAGACTCAAAATCAATAGGAATGTAGAACTTGGTAGTTTGCAAGTGAAAATTTATGCATCTCTAGAATTATGTTTATATGTTTGCCCTGAATATTGCTGTCTGTTATGTTTTAGGAGTGTAAAGCTGTTACCCTAGCTGTGCAGCCACGTTTACTTGATATCCTTTCAGAACATTTGTATTATGATGAAATTGCCGTTCCGTTCACGCGAATGCAGAATGAGTGTAAACAGCTTATTTCGTCATTAGCTGATGCACATATTGATGTTGGTAATAGAGTAAACAACAATGTTTTTACAATAGATCAAGCTAATGACCTGGTGAGTAAAGAAGTAACTTTCTTAATTTTAGATAGAGCATGAAATAAAGATTAGAAATTTGTCATGTCATGTTTACCACAAAAACACTAATTTGTTGAATCTATCTTTGGCTTGGTAGCCTGTCATCCGTACCCTTTAGAAGAGTTATTTCATTATATTGACTTTTCTTGAAATAAGAGGATGGAGGAGGAATTTTTTTTTTTTACTCAGATTCTGACAAACCAATGCACCTAGTAGAAAAAGCTGTTACATTTTTCGTCATTTTTTCAGTTTTGGTTAAAACTGGCAGAGTACAGAGAAAACCACTTCTGTACATTCCTGAGTATTTCTCCTCCCCCCTCCTGACTTATAATGAAAATATTCAACCATAAAGAAAAGGTAAGAGAATTACACAACGAACATTCCTATACCCACCAACTAGATTCCACAGTTAACGTTTTACTAAATTTGCTTTGTCACGTATGTATGCAACTATCTACCCCTCTATTCAACCATCAATTCATCTTATTTTTTAATGCCTTTCTAGGTAAGTTGCAGATAGCAGTATACTTCAGCATATGTATATCATTGAAATTTAGTATTGTGGTTTTTTTGCTTCTTTTTGAGGTAAAATTTATATATTATCAAGTGTACAAATCTTAAATGAAGCAATTGATTAATTTTAACAGAAGCATATACCTATGAAACCCAAACCCTATCAAGATACAGACAGTACCATCACCACTTCCCAGTCAATCTCTGCCTCTCCCTGCCCTCAAGTAACCATTGTTCTGATTTTTTTCCTCCATCATGGATTACTTTTGCCTGTTCTGGAATTTCATATAAATGGAATCATACACTCTGTGCTGTTTGGTGTAAGGGTTTTTTTCAGCATGATGTTCTTTAAATTTCATCCATGTTGTTATATCTATAATAATTCATTCTTTTTTATTGCTGAGTTTTCTTCCATTTTATATGAATATTCGACAGTTGGTTTAAGCCTTTCTCCTGTTGATAAACACTTAGGCTCTTCCAAGTTTTTGGCTCTTATCAACAGAGCTGCTGTAAACATTTTGTACAGGTCTTTTATAGACATATATTTTCATTTCTCTTAGGTAAATACATAGGAATGGAATTGCTGGGTCGTAGGGTAGATGCTTACTTAGTTTTATAAAAAAATTGCAGACCTTTTCCCAAAATGGCTGTATCATTTTATCGTCTAACTAACAATATGTGAGAATTCTGGTTGCTCCACATAATCACCAACATTTGGTGTGGTTATTTCTTTTAGTTTTAGCAATTCTGGTGGTTGTGTGATCGTGTTCTTGTGGTTTTAATTTGTGTTTCCTTGATGATTTAATGTGTTCAGTGCTTTTTTATGTCTTATTGGCCATTTGTGGATCTTCCTTTCTAAAATGTTTGTTCAAATCTTTTGTCTATATTTAATTAGATTCTGTTTTTATTATTGAGTTGTAGGAGTTCTTTATATATTCTGATACCAATCGTTTGTCAGATAGATGCTTTCTGAATATTTAAGTCTAATTTATCAATTGTTTTCTTTTATGATTACTGTGTTATGTGACCTAAGTACCTTTTCTTATCTCCAAGTGGCAAAAGTATTCACATATATATATTTTTTTTACAACTTTGTGGTTTTAGCTTTTATAATTAGATATTTAACATGCATACTGAATTAATATTTATGTACAGTGTAAAATTAGTTGAAATATAAGTGTGGGTCTCTATCTAGGCTCTGTTTGTTCAATCTCTTTGTTTCTCCTTATGCCAGCACCAGTGTCTTGATTACTATACTTAGTAATACTGTACTTAGCTTTGTACTAAGTCCTTGAGGTTAGGTGTTGTAAATAAGTTTGTCCTTATTTGAGCCACTTCATTTGTGTTGTTCCCTGTGAAATAGCAGTCTTCATTTCTTATGCCCCTTTGTAATTAAAAAATACCGTAGTTGAAATTTTTTCTTTTCACCTGTGAAAGAAAGCAAAAATTGCTATTTTTTTCTGAGTTGTTCTTTTATAAAGTTCTTTTTCTAATTGTTGTTGTATAATTTCTCCTTTTCACCCCCCCCCCCCCCCCCACACACACACACCTTTTTGAGCGCCTGGAATAAAATCTCAAATTTCTGTATGGTCTGGGTTCCCTTCCTGCTATTTCTGGCAATGTTTCTTTTTAAAGCTAGCAAATGGCCCCTTTCCCAAGCTTTTCTTATTCAAACTTTTTACTCCCCAATGAAACTACTGTTCTGTCTCATCAACTTCATTAGTCCAGCGGTTTTGACCTGGGATATCAGAATCTCTGGAAGAGAGTATTTGAGAGAAGGGCAATTTCAAAAGGTTAGTCTTGGCCTTGGCTAAGAGCCACTGCCCTCTGTATCTTTCATTGAATCCCTATTCTTCTCTTGCTTGCCAAATATAGGCTTTTCCCTAAGGCCTTTCTTTGTCTCTCACCATTCTCACAATTTAGTTTTTATCTATGTGCTATCCTGTCTTCTCTTGATGTTTTGTGTTCTTCTATTAGGCCTTTTTACTTGGACATCTTACTGTCACTTCAAACTTAACACAACCAAAACTGGAATTTTTTTTTTTTTTAACAAAAAGTGCCCTTTTTATGCAGTCACAAATCTAGTTAACGTTGCCTTTCAAAAAATCTCATATGTTTATCCTGTCTCTGTTTCTGTTGCCACAACCCAGTCAAAGGCATTAGTACTTTATGACTAGGTCATGACTCATCTCTAAGGCTCCAGGCAGTCTCTGGTCCATTTTGTCCTGCATGCTGTGTCAGACTAGTAAAGTCCGTTAGTGCCACTCTGAACACATCCTTCCCCTGCTTAAAAACATTATTTTCTTTTTCCTTGATTTTAGTTTTTCCATTCTTATTTTCAACACCTTCTCTAAATTCCTCATTTCTTTTCTCCTCATTATTTCTCAAACTTCTTCCACTTAACCCTAGTTCGCTTTCCTCTTGCAGAAGTGTACCACTCTCTCGCTTCTGTGTCAGAACTCCTGTTTTCTTTTGCCAGGAATTCCCTACCCTTAACCCTCTGTTCTGATCCCAAGTTCATCTCTTGACATTCCTCCATCTGCACCCAGTGCTCAAGGTGTGGTAAGCTATTTTCAGTTCCTTGGACAAGGCCTCGCTTTCCACTCCCTATCTCACTCTGTTTGCCGGGATGCCCCTACAACTTCTGATTTAGCTGTTCTTAAAAAACCCAGCACAGGGGCTGGCCCCATGGCCGAGTGGTTAAGTTCGCGTGTTCCGCTGCTGGCGGCCCAGTGTTTCGTTAGTTCGAATCCTGGGCGCAGACATGGCACTGCTCATCAAACCACGCTGAGGCAGCGTCCCACATGCCACAACTAGAAGAACCCACAACGAAGAATACACAACTATGTACCGGGGGGCTTTGGGGAGAAAAAGGAAAAAATAAAAAAATAAAAAAAAAACAAAAACAAAAAAAACCCAGCACAAGTGTTAAGTTTCTCTGGCAAGCCTCCACTAATTTTGTCACCTAAGAAGACTTAAGCAACCCATGTGCTCCCATAGCAACTGGCACTTAACCTAAATTCTCTGTTAGATTGTCTTAATTGTTTACTTATATATATATATCTCCCACACTAGTCTCTGCATTTTTTTGAGTGTATCAAGACACTGATCTTACTCATCTTTTAGTATTAATAAATATATGTTGAATGAGTGAATTGGGGGTAATTGGAAAGCTTTTCCTGAGCTGCCTAGAATCATTGAAAATTGACAGAAGCATAGTGTATTTAGGACAGTGTTTTTAAACTTTTAACAGTGAAACCCTGTTTCAAATAAATCTTATGCAGAACTCAAACAAAACAGACAAAACAAAGTGGAATGTGATATGTAATCATGTTTCTTTGTAGTGAGCAGATCGACATGGTCAAGCAGATATAGCTCAATTTAAAGCCTTTGGTATTTTGTAATGATAACAGACCATCTTATTTGTGTGCCTATTTTGTTTTTCATAATAAGAGGCCAGTATTATCAGTCTTGTCCATAATCTAAGATTTAGATTTAGAATCATTTCTAAGTCTGAAAAATTAGGCTCTCCATTGAAAAAAAAACTTAAATTCTTCAGTGTTTCAGGCTTTTCTGAGCCATATTGATCAGACTGATCTATTTATGGAGCTTCTTTATGATTCCAGTTACCTATCAAACAAGAAGACTTTGTTATTTAAGCCATCACAAAATCTTTAGATGGTAATTTAAAAAACATGCCCACACAAAAACTTGTACATAAATGTTCACAGCAGCATTATTCATAATAGCTAAGAGGTGGAAACAACCCAAACCTTCATCTACTAATGAATGGATAAATACAATGTGGTATATCCATATAGTAGGATATTATTTGGCAAAAAAAGGGAATGAAGTACTGATATGTGCCACAGCATCAATGAACTTTGAAAGTGTTATGTTAAATAAAAGAAACCAGTCAGAAAAGATTACAGTATTGTATTAGTCCATTCATATGAAATATCCAGAATAGGCAAATCTATAAAGAGAGAAAGTAAATAAGTGGTTACATAGGGCTGGGAGGAAATGAGGAATGATTGCTAATAGGTATGAATTTTATTTTGGAGATGATGAAAATGTTCTAAAATTGTGATGTTGCACAACTCTGTGCATATAATTAAAACTATTGAATTGTACACTTTAAATGGTGTATTATATGTGAATTATATCTCAATAAAATTGTTTAAAAAGTTGTATTGAACAGTCTTTTAATGGGATTTGTAAAGTACTGAGACAGCTGTGGTAATTGAAGAATTAATGGTTATTGAACCATTTTCTCCCCCGCGCCCCCTGCCCCCCCCCCCCGCCCCCCCGCCATTACCTGGGCATTTTCACCAGAAGGGAAGTGAAAGAAAAAAATGAAAATAATCCAGTTAGCAACACTTAGCCCCTTAGTAACAGCTACCCTAAAAGTTTTTGAGTTGAAGAATATTTTTCTGTAAAAGGAAGTTTATGAGTTTTGGTATTCCTTAATTAACAGTTAGTTGATATTTGCTTATAGCTGTCTCATTTCACCAAAGTACTATGTGGGTGTTGAGTGTGATTTTCTCTCAAACTTATTAGATGTATTTAAAGGATAGGTCATTTTGTTCTTCTCAAGGGACTGTATCTTAAAGAATATAATGCTAATATTAAATTAAGGCAAATTAAAATGAAGTTTAGTTGGGAGGTTTTAGACATTTATTTAGTTTACTGAATGTTAAAATAATACTAGATATTGTGAAACTTAAGATTGAAACAGAAAGCTTGCTGTCTGCCCTTTAGGAGTTTATAGGCTATTTGGGGTTGATGTCATTAATTATTTTTAATTTCTCTTTTTTAATAGGTCACTACTGTTTTTAATGAAGTCACATCATCTTTCAAATTAAATCCTCAAGTGTTACAGCAGTTAGATAGTAAACGACAGCAGGTCCAAATGACAGTTACAGAGACCAACCAGGAGTGGCAAGTGTTGCAGTTGAGAGTGCATACTTTTGCTGCATGTGCGGTTGTGAGCTTGCAGCAGCTTCCGGAGAAATTAAATCCTATCATAAAACCATTAATGGAGACAATTAAAAAAGAAGAGAATACACTAGTGCAAAACTATGCGGCTCAGTGCATAGCCAAACTACTTCATCAGTGCACAACAAGGACGCCCTGTCCCAATCCAAAAATTATTAAGAACCTCTGTAGCTCACTTTGTGTGGACCCGTATCTAACTCCTTGTGTCACATGTCCAGTACCAACACAAAGTGGCCAGGAAAATTCTAAAGGTATATATCTAAACTTTCATTTTCATTTACTTATAGGTATAATTTAAGCACAAATCCACTTGATGTTAGAGCTTTTTCCCATTTTGAGAGAATTTGCACATATTGCTAATCAAATCACAACCCTCTAAAACTCAAATAAGCTATTCATAAAAGACCTGATATCTCATATAAGATGACTGAAATCTATGAGACAGGTGTTAACCCTTACCTTCTAAGACCATTGTTATAGAGTTTACTGTTAACTGGGCTAGAAAACTTAATTGTATCACATGTTAAGTGAAAGTTCATCCTGTAAAACTCTGGTTTCTCTGATTCAGTGCATGGCTTATGAGATAAGTAAACTCTCTTACCTTTAGCAAATAATTAACTAACTTTTCTGTTTTCATCTGGAGAATTTATATGGAAAATAAGAACTGCTCTCTTTAGGCTAGTCTCAAGGACCAATGTTTCTTCACATGCCTTAGTCCTGTATGATTTATTTGATTTGTTAATAAGATTTTGGAAAAGCAAATTACTTGAAATGTGATAGATTTACAACTTTGGTGCAATATGGGTCTTTAAAAAAGGCAAATGAACTGGAAGAGGAAAGTGGACATTTAGAATATCAACATCTTAAAAATTTAATAGGGTGATTCCTCCACCCTCCCCCCCCCCCCCCCCCCCACGCCGCAATGCTTTGTGAGGCAGCAGTGTTTTGTAGTGGTCGATGTTTCTGAATTCGTGGTGACTACGGACATTTCTTTTAGAGAGAGCTTTCTTGCACTGTTTTTTAATATTTCTTTTTATGCCTAGAAACAATCATTCATTTTTTAAAAATTAATATACTTTAACTGAAGGCACAGTCGTTCTTGCATGTGATGTTTCTTGTTGTTAACATGATTCTGCAACTTTGTATTAAATATGATCCTGTGCAAATATCAAAACATTTAACTTAATGTTATAAATTATTGATTATTTTGTTACCATTTCATTGTCTAAAGAAAATGTCACTGGCCTGTAAAAATTGAGGCTTAAAAGTCATAGTTTTAAAATATGTTATATCTCTTTTGGAGCAGAAAGCGTTTGGTCACCTATATTACGCCTAACAGATTATTTAATTGTTTTTCTTATTAGGATCCAACTCTGAAAAAGATGGAATGCAGCATAGTGTCACCAAGCACAGAGGTATAATTACACTGTATAGGCATCAGAAAGCTGCTTTTGCTATCACAAGTAGGCGAGGTCCTACCCCCAAAGCAGTAAAAGCTCAAATAGCAGATCTTCCTGCAGGAAGTAGTGGAAATATCCTTGTTGAACTTGATGAGGTAAGTAGTTTTTTTCTTGGAATACTCTGATTTTTAAACAGATATCTTACAGATTGAGAGCTAAATTGTTGTCCTAGCTTCCAGACTTGTGTTTTTGTATTTTTAAGTGAAAGAACTGGAATTAATAACGTTTGGAGTACTCCAGCAACGTGATCCAGAAAAACCGCCAACTTCTTTAAATTTCTTCTGCCTCTTGTAATTTTTACCAGCTTAACTTTGATTATTTTCCTAGGCAAGAAACCCTACAAGCTACATAAGTCATTCATAAATATAAACTAATTCACTCCTGTAGCAGTGATTGCAGAGATGTTATAAACAGTGAAAGTTAACTTTTCTCAATCTTATCAATGCCAGGAATTACTGCCGATATTCAGAGGATAAGTTTGTAAGTGTCAAATAATTGTCCCCTACCTGACTTTTAGTCAACCTGGAATTTAGTAAATTTGTGATGTGAGGTAGGGATCTAAATTTATTTTGCCATATGAACAGTCAGTTATCCTGCTAGTGAATCCTTTCCTCCCTGATTTATAATGGCACCTCTGTTATATATCATGCTTCGTTTATGTGAGGATCTGTTTAGGGTTTCTATTCTGTTTCATTGATCTACTTGTTCTACAGTACAATCTTCTTTAAAGACGATAAGAAAAAGTGGTTTTTGAAAATCTTACAGTCACATTATTAACTATGGAATGAATGTTCTAGGTAGTTCTTTTGGTTGCAAGACATAGGAACTTACCTGAGTTCAGCAAGTCAATGCTAAAAGACATGGATTTAATATATTTCTGTAAATATAGGCCTATTTTAGGGGCTGGCCCTGTGGCCTTGTGGTTGAGTTCAGGGCGCTCCACTATGGCGTCCTGGGTTCACAGGTTGAGATCCCAGGTACCAACCTACACCATTTGTTAGCCATGCTGTGGTGGCAACCCACATATAAAATAGAGGAAAATTGGCACAGATGTTAGCTCAGGGCTAATCTTCCTCAAGCCAAAAAAGAGGAGGTTTGGCAACAGGTGTTAGCTCAGGGATAATGTTTGGCAGCAAAACAAACAAGCAAATAAAATATATATATAGACCTGTCTTAAGTTTCTTTTTTTAATCAAAATCTTAGCTTACTGTCTACATTTCTTTTAAAATAGTCTATGAATGAAGGCTTTTCACTAGTTAAATTCTTCTCATAATTCAATCGAAAATTTATTGTGATTTTGATATTTATACCTCTATGGTTTGCATTGTTCTTTCTCGACTTAAAAGTAATTTAAAAAATATGTATGTATCTTTCTGAGGGGACAGTTTTTTTTGTATTTAATTATAATAAAATTACTTCTAAGTGAGAGGTTATTAATCTTGTGGTTATAGTAAACAGATGCCCTTATTCTGTCCCTTAAGCAAATATAAATAAGGACAGATCTTTTTATCTCATATTCTCTCTAGCTGGTAAGTTTCTTTGGGGAAGGGAGAAGAAGAAGAAAACATGTCACTTAGGACCATCTCTAGAAACGGCATGTATTCTTTTATTCCTTACCCCCAACCTGAAAAAAGCATTTTACTTTATTATTGAAAAATGTTTATACTTGTGATAAATATATCCGATAATTGGTTAATTGGTTAATGGTAACACTGTGAATTCTTAGATGGTGACTTCCAGTTTCTCATAATAAAATTTCAAATGCATTGTACTTTTTTCTGAAATTCTCTTTTCAACTAACATTTAATTTTAGGCCCAGAAGCCTTACCTGGTACAACGGAGAGGAGCCGAATTTGCCTTGACAACTATAGTGAAACATTTTGGCGGTGAAATGGCAGTGAAGTTGCCACATCTCTGGGATGCTATGGTCGGTCCACTGAGGAATACAATTGACATAAATAATTTTGGTGTGTACATATTTTTCTGAGTTGGGTTTTTAATAAATTTCAGTGTCTTTACATATATCCTTCAGATATATGTAAATCAGTGTCTTTACATATATCCTTCCTTCAGTGTCATTACATATATCCTTATAAAATAAAAATGCCTAAACTTGTTTATCTCAGACCAGCTAGTAAGTTTTAAAATGGAAGGTTGGTAAAAAAATTTATTTTAACTTATTTTCGTGTCATTTTGTATATCTTTTTGTTTTTTATTTTTTCTGTTATGTATTTAGAAAGAGATAGTTGAAATGGATCATTATGTTATTAAACTTCTTTAGTTGCTTTGTGTTGTATCTCAGCACTTAAATTAAGGGCATGTTATTTAATTTTTATGTTAAAAAGCAAAATAGACTCTCCCATGGTAGCTGAGGAGGTACTAAAACTTTTTGTGGGCTCTAGATTTTGAAAAATTATTTGCAAGGTGATATGTGGTTAAATCAATATATTTTAATAGATGGAAAGTCCCTCCTGGAAAAGGGAGATGGTCCTGCCCAAGAACTGGTGAATTCTCTGCAAGTTTTTGAAACAGCAGCAGCATCAATGGATTCTGAGCTTCATCCCTTGGTAACTAATGCAAGTGTAGTTTTCTTCTAATAAAACAAGTAATCTTAAGGCTTGGCAAATACAACTTTGATGTCATCCCCAGTAATTGCGTTTTCTTTTATATGGTATAACTAGATTCCTTCTTTCCTGACAGCACAGTACTTGTGGTCTTTGAAACAGATCTTAGCCACGGGGGAGTGAGGTCAGGGCTCTGATGACATGGAAGCCAGGTGGAAACAGGAAAGAAAGCTGCAGCCCTATTCATCTTAATAATATTTATCTTAATAATAGAGCTCCAAGAAAGGAAAAGCACAGGTAATAACACCTCTTCCCAAGATAAGTAAGTGTAAAGGTAGAAGGAAGTTACCTGCCTAAGGTGAGACTAGTCAGTGGCAAAGGTAGAACACTGATTTGTGTCTTTTGACTATTAAAATATTTCTTACGAAAAAGTTGGGACAGAGGGAGGAGGAAAATAGACTAGAGAACTAATTGTCTGATTTTTCTATAGAAGAAACTTGTATTCTTCCCATATAACTGCAATAGGAAGCTCTCTGCAATTTATAGCACTGTGAAAGGTGCTAACTCCAATTCTCTCTTCATATCTGTAAAGGGAAAATCTAGAACAGAGTAGAGAAAAATGATCTTTTTCTGTTTATGTAGTAATAAAGTGTGTCCTTTTACTTGTTAAATTTCACTGATTTATCATTAGTAAAGAAGGACAGAATCTATCCTTGTGTTCTTACCCTCCATGATTAACAACCAGCATTCAGCTGAGCTATAAGGCTAGTCTGTTGAGCAGGTATCTGGCTCTCATCAACATTAATCCTGGCGTTCTGTGCAGCAGGCATTTAACAATGGGATATGTCATGCTATTGTGATCATAATGCCTGTGGTAAGCCAGGAGGTTAAAGTGGAAAATACCTACCAAAGTATGGTGCCTAGAACAAAACAGGATCTCTCAGCCCAGTGAATAAAAAGTATGTACCTAAACCTAAACCAGTGCTGCCAAATTTGAAGGGGACTAGTGCTGTGTGATGTCATTTTCCCAACCTCAGTAGGAGAATTTTACAAGTGCCTTTTGATGTTCCCTGTTAATTTCGGAAAGAACTGAGTATTCTCTGATGCTTGGAGAGAGGATGTTGAGCAGTGGAGAAGTTCTGCACCTTTTCTTTTTAAATACTTATACACTAATCCGCCCTTATCTCCAGGGGATACATTCCAAGACCCCCAGTGGATGCCTGAAATTGTGGATGGTACCAAACCCTATATATACTGTGTTTTTCTCCTGTACATGTATATTTGGTATATATGTGACACCAAAACTAGCATGAAAATGTCATGGATACAAGATTCTTTCTTACCATAAATCTTAGCAGCCTCAGCATACAATTTTTTTTCTTATTCACCTTTTCACTTAGAGGAAGCACTTTACGGCTTCTTTTTGGAATATCCAAATTGCTAGCATCACTATTCTTGCCTTTGGGGCCATTATTAAGTAAAATAAGGGTTACTTGAGCATAACCACTAGGATACCACGACAGTCGATCTGATAACCAAGGTGGCTATTAAGTGACTAACAAGTAGGTAATGTATACAGCACGGATATCCTGAACAAAGGGATGATTCACCTATTGGGCGGAATGGAGTGGGCTGGCACAAGATTTTATCAGGCTACTCAGAACAGCACACAATTTAAAACTTATGAATTGTTTATTTCTGGAATTTTCCATTTAATATTTTTGGACCACGGTTGACTGCAGTAACTGAAACACAGAAAGTGAAACTGGATAAGGAGGGACTACTGTGATACTGAGTTTGGATTTAGATTAAATTTTATTGAGGATGTTTTAACAATAATGTTTTGAGGTAATCAGAGATATTCTTGAATTTAGAGTCACTTAGAATGTTGAGAACCTCTGAGTATGGGCTATTATAGTTATATTTTAAACAGTAGATTCCCTAATGAGTATTCTGATTGTCTTAAACTCTTTGTTTTTAGTTGGTACAGCATTTGCCTCATCTTTATATGTGCCTTCAGTACCCCAGCACCGCAGTGAGGCACATGGCTGCTCGTTGTGTTGGTGTCATGAGCAAAATAGCTACCATGGAAACCATGAATATTTTTTTGGAGAAGGTACTTCCATGGCTGGGAGCAATTGATGACAATATCAAACAAGAGGGTGCAATTGAAGCACTTGCCTGTATCCTTTTTTATTTTGACAAACTATTCAGAAATTATATGCATTTTATTTAAGGATGACTAAAATAAAATTGATTTGTTCAGATATGCACATAAATAGCCTGCCCTGTTCTGAAAAGAAAACTACTTTTTTACATTTTATTTTGAAGTATTTTTATATTACATTATAAATACATTACAAATATATTTTTTAATGAAAATTTTCACACAAAGCTTGAAGAATAGTTATTAATTTTAAGAATTCTTTTTAATAGGCAGAAATAATTTTATGTACTTTATGAACTGTATCTAGTAACTCATCTATTTCTTTGGTTTATAAGCAATGTTTTATTAATATTAATCAGATACTACATAGGCATATTATAAACATGTTTCCAAAGTTCATTACTTGGGTGGAAAATACTAAATGTACTAAATAACTAGAAATATACAGGGAAGCCCTTTGCTAAGGGTATGGCATCCACTGACATTCTTTAACTTGAAGTACATGAAAGATAAGAAAGACGGATGGTGATCAAATGAGTAGAAACTCTGGTTCAGAAATGCTGGAGATTGCAGGAGGACTGAACTTACTGGACCTGCTTTGTCCAGTTGTTGATTGTCAAGATCCTGGTGGGAAATTTGGAATTAACCTTTGAGTGACCCTAGTTGTCCTCCCTTGCTTGCAATGTAACATGTTATTTTGGTATTGGAATTCTAAAAACTTGTAGGAATTTCTCTATGAAAAAAATCTTATTAGTAAAGCTTCTCCAGCTTTCCTCAGATAAAAAACATAATTTTATATTACTAATCATGAGAAAGTTACGTAATGTTTACAAAGGAGCAGCAGCATGCAAATGTTGTTATAATTGAATCATCGACCTTGAGAGGCAGTCTGTTCTCTCATAATACAGATGAGAAAATGGGGAACAATTTTAGAAATTACAATCTTAAGATGTCAGTTTGTTTGCAAAAACATGTACCTCCGAACCATTTGGAAATTTCCTTAATAACTTACTCAGGTGTAATGGAACAACTGGATGTTGGTATTGTTCCATATATTGTCCTTTTAGTTGTGCCTGTGTTGGGAAGAATGAGTGATCAAACAGACAGTGTAAGATTCATGGCTACGCAGTGCTTTGCAACACTAATTAGACTCATGCCACTTGAGGTAAGTTGAAGATACTTGGTTTATGGACTTAATGTTTTCTATAACTTCATAATAACTGTAACACTTTTTAAAGAACAGGTCAGGTTTTAAAAAAAGACATTTTGAGTATGTTTATATTACAAGCACTAAGAATTTCATGCTTTAATTTTTTTCTTTAACACACAGGGTTTTAAGTAAAACTATGGTTCCTATAAGAATGATAATTCATTGATGCTATTCTAGAAATCGAATTGTTCTTAAGTATCCCTGGTAACATCTAGGTAAAGATTTGGGTGCTGACGTTTATATGAAAGGTCAATTTGAGAGATGGTAATTGAAAGTGTAAAAGGCAAATGAAGCCTCTGTGGGAGTATGGAGAAAGCAGACTAGACGGCTGAAGTTGTAGAATTTTGGAATATATTCATGGGATAGAAATAATGTTTGTGGCCACTGTGGGGAGAAGAAGTGGCTTGAAGCAGGGGAAGAGCCAGGACCCTACCACCAAGCTGCTTAAAGTATTTTGATGAGATTTTTGTAATTCAGGAAATAAGTAGATATGCAGTTCATCTGTGTTGTAGCATGTATCAGTACTTCCTTTTTATGACTGAATATACTCCATTGTATGGACACACCACATTTTGTTTATCCATTCACCAGGTGATAGACATTTGGGTTGTTACTAACTTTTGGCTATTACAGGTAATGCTACTATGAACATGCACTTATAAGTCTTTGTGTGGATGTGTGCTTTATTTCTTTTGGGCAGATATGGAGGAATGGAATTACTGGGTCATATGCTATTTAACTTTTAAGAAACTGCCGAACTGTTTTCCAAAGTAACTGTACTATTTTACATTTTCCATTCCTACCAGCAAAGTATGAGTGTAAATTGGATAGGATCTTTGAAAAAAAGTTTTGCTATATCTGGTAAAGTTGAAGATTCCCATCCCAATGACCCAGCAAATCCATCCTATGTATGTACCCTAAATAAATTCATACACATGTACCAAGACACATCTTCAATAATATTTATTATAGCATTATTTATAGTAGTCTAAAACCACTCAAATATTCGTCATTGGTAGAGTAGATTTGTTAACTGTGGATTATTATACTGCAATAAGAATGAACAAAATACAGACACATACAACAACATTAATGAATCCTTAACATAAGATTCCATTTTTGTGAATTGCAAAAATAGAAGTACATGGGATACATACTTAGGTGATAAGGGTATAAAAAAATAGGAAAGAAATTGCCATGAAAGTCAGTGAAATGATTACCTCTTGAGGAAAAGAGAGTGGATTGTCACTGAGAAGGAGCATATGGGATCTTCTAGGATGATGGCAGGGCTATTTTTCTTGGTTTGGTAATAGTTATAAAAGTCTTCTATAGTTTATTAAGCTGTACATTTGTTTATATATTTCTCTACATGAATATTCCACAGTAAAATAACCACCATGACAAAAAAAAATTACCAGACTATTGCATCAAAAGACCCAAGTGTCATTTCCAGAACTGTTTCCATCCTCTGCTTCCTAGGTCTTAATCACATCCTTTATCTCTTGGGGCGTGCATCATCTTATCTGTAAACGAAATTGGTTATACTTAGTTCCCTTGGCCGTCTTTAGCTTTCAAATCAATGAGTGGTGGGAAACTATCATGTGTTCTTTGAGCAAAGGAGTAGA
Organism: Equus quagga; assembly: GCF_021613505.1. Classification (NCBI taxonomy): domain Eukaryota; kingdom Metazoa; phylum Chordata; class Mammalia; order Perissodactyla; family Equidae; genus Equus; species Equus quagga. Next base: position 148,370,948 of record NC_060268.1, read on the forward strand.
TGATGAAAGCACTGTTTTAGGGAAATTAGTCTAGTAGCTGAAAGCATTGTCAGGAAAATCAGTTTAATAGCTGTTTGAATGTGGATTAGAATGGAAGTTCCCCAAAACAGAGCCCAAATCCACTGTGAGGTGACAAAGGGTCTAAACTACTTTTCTTTAAAAGGGAAAATAACAGTACTTGATAATAGATTGGCAGAGAAAAGAGATTTTAGACTTTAGAGATTGAGAAAAGATTGGTAAGGTTCCCTTTGATAGATGTAAAAATTACAAGAAGGTGATGCATATTTTGCTTCCAGGCGTGATAGAAAAACAGGGACCAGATTTATACTCCCACCTTAACTAGAAAACCAGGCAAAATGAATCAAATAATGGTTTTTAGATGTTGTACAATAGGCAGCACAGAACAGTGATTCATGAGAGAAGGGAAACAAATGAAGTGCCCTAGCTTATTGTCTGGAGTGAGTGTCCAGGCCATGGGACAAGAAAGCGAAACCTAAACAGCTTAGCAGTCTCACCAAGTTGAAGAGTCGGAGTTCAGAATGCAGGGAAGACAAGATGGCTAGAATTTGCAAGGCAGAGTACCTGAGAAAGTAGCTGCACAGAGAGGAAGCTCCAGAGGTCCACACAAGGGCTGAGTATTCATCTGGGCATATGTTTGAGACTAGGGGAAAAAAATTTAAAAGGGAGTAGGTGGGACAATTCCTAGAGCTCATAAGGGCCAGGAATAGCTTGTGTTTCCACCAAGCTGAGTCAAAAGACCTTCCACCATATAGAGCATCGAGTACAGATCTTAGAAGTATATTGCCTGAGTAGTGGGGCCAAATTAGCCCTTGACAAAAGGCTGATTTGGACCTGCTTTAACAAGGCTTAAAAGCAAGCCTTAGGGGCCGGCCCAGTGGCGCAGTGGTTAAGTACACACGTTCCGCTTCTGGCGGCCCAGGGTTCATCAGTTCGGATCCTGGGTGCAGACATGGCACTGCTTGGCACACCATGCTGTGGTAGGCGTCCCACATATAAAGTAGAGGAAGATGGGCGCAGATGTTAGCTCAGGGCCAGCCTTCCTCAGCAAAAAGAGGAGGTTTGGCAGCAGATGTTAGTTCAGGGCTAATCTTCCTCAAAAAAAAAAAAAAAAAGCAAGCCTTAAAAGGATCAAATTGATTTCAAGTAACTTAACTACATCCCAGAAAAAAGCTCTAAACTATTTAAAAGAAAAAAATCCAAGCACCCAACAATGTAAAACTTATGATGTTCAGCACCCACCAAAAAATAACCAGGTATGAAGTTATGTCCAATAACCAGGAGAAAAGTCAGTCAATAGGAGAACCTGAATTGATCTACATAATAGAATTAGTAGACAAATGTTAAAATACACTTCATATGTTCAAGAAGGTAGAGGAAAGCATGAGTGTAATGAGGAGCAAAATGGAAGATATAAAAAACCCAAATTGAACTTCTTGAGATGAAAAATATAGTTACAAATAAAAACACATTGGATGGGATTAAAGCAGATTGGACACTGCGAAAGAAAAGATTAGTGAGTTTGAAGACACAGCAATAGAAACATGCTTATGTCATGCAAGTTCATTCCTGTTTCTCTTTATCTTGATTTCCTCTATTACATCTTCTTGGGAAGAATCATGTACTTTTCTGAAATATATACTGTCAAGGATTCAGGAACTATCAACCAGTGGTTTGACAGGAGCTCTAATTCCCTTCACTGTTAGTAACTCTTGCTAATTTTATAGGAATTGGAGTGAGGAAGATACTCAGAGGAAGGGTTACTGGCACTGAACAATATTTATGACTCTTGGCCTTAGGGTTTCATTGTTAGGAAATGGACTTCATATATGGCTTTATATCTGGTTGAGGATAAACGTTTGAAGATTTTGTTACTTCTTTGTAAAGCATTGTGAGAAAGTCCTCATTTTGATGATTGTCATGGTATTAGATGTGCTAAAATGTTAGTTTATATCTTATTAAAGTTGCTAATTCTCAAAGCTTGTGAAAATATAACGCAGTCATTTTTAAGTCTCAGTGTATCTACTTTACTCCTCCAATACTATTTCTGGTGTTATATGGAGTACATATTTTAATTGAATTTAATTGAAATTCTGTTTCCAGAGTTTTACATTTCTTAGTTTTAGAGATAACATAGGGCAGTAGATCTCAAGCTTTTTGGTTGGTCTGAGGATCTCTTTTACACTCTTAAAAAATTGAAGACCCCAAAGAGCTTTTGTTTATCAAATTTTCTGTAATAGAAATTAAAACTGAGAAATGTAAAAAGATTTATTCATTTAAATAATAAACCCATTAGATGTTACCATAAGTAACATTTTTTAATGAAAAGTAACTGTTTTCTAAAACAACAGTAAGCCAGTGAGAAGAGTGACATTGTTTGACGTTTTTGCAAATCTCTTCTATGCCTGGCCTAATAATAGATAGCTGGATTCTTGTTTGGGCATTGAGTCTGTTGCTACATGTTGCTTGGGTTGAGGTATACGAAGAAAGTCCATCCTCATAGAGATAGGTAGTTGGAAAAGTGAGCAGTATTTTGACTGCCTTTCCAAATTATTGTGGATATTCTTTTATCTGATAGCATACCAAAACTCAAAAAGAGAAAGCTTGTTAAATTTATGTGCAATATAGAATCTAAAATCCTAGCGGTGAATGTGTAATTTGTCTTACGTTAATATTCATTAGTTTATCTTACACTTTTGAATTAGATCTTTTATTCATACATGTTTTGTAAGATAATGCATTGGTTATTTGGAAAATACTGGTTCACTGAGTTATATAAATCTTTTAAAGGTTGATACATTTCATCATACAATAACAAAAAATTAGATTCATTACTATCACCAATGGAAAATTCTTTTTAAGTATTGGGAAGCTGTCAAGCTCACAGCGCCATGTTTCTCTTGAAAGCTTGAATTTTATCACTGGCAACAAGTTATGTCAGTTGTTTTCCTTGAAGTGACAAATTTATTTTTGAGAAAATGTCAGCCAAATACTGAAGTCAAAATAACCAGAGTTTGTCAGTCCATTCAAGTAAAATGTTGCATAATAAATGGCTAGATCAGCTCACAATTTAAACAATCTCACAAGTGCTTTCCCTCAACATATTGTGCTTTGATATGCAGCAGGAGTGCTTTATGTGTACTTCACTTTTTGTTGCACGGAATGTTAAAAAGATGTGCATTCAAGGGTTGAGGTTTAATAAAATTATTTTTACTGCTTCAAGGACATTCTTAAGTGAAACTAGCTTTAAAAAAAAATGCCGGTGCATGGCTGTGAGGAATACAGTGACTACCAGTACATTTGATGCCGTTGCCTTGATTCTTTCTGAGGCAAAAGCACTTTTCCCCACCATTACTGTTGCAGCATTGGTACAGATGTTAACACGGTGAAAAACGCAAAGTGTCTTTCTTTTATTATGAAACACTTTTTACCTCAATGACCCTTTGAAAAGGTCATGGGGATGCCACAACTAGAAGGACCTGCAACTAAGATATACAACTATGTACTGGAGGGATTTGGGGAGATAAAGCAGAAAAAAAAAAGGTCTTGGGGATCCTGAGGGGTCTGCAGACAGCATTTTGAGAACCAATACCTTGGGGCATCATAACACTAAAACTGAGAAGCTCCAGTAACAGCATTTTACTTAAAATAAGCTATACAACTTTATTTGCCTCTTTATCAAATAATGCATGGTGTGGGAAAAATTAAATTGTAGCTATGTTCTTTAAAATACCTCAAATGTGTTTGTTTAGTAGTCTCATTATAGCACTTTTAATACTTGTCAAATTCTTTAAAGTCTGCTTGTTTGTTTTTCAGTCTTTAAAATTATACTATTTTTGAATTACTTTTTTCTCTGCATTTATATTTTGAAAAGGCTTGAAATTATAATCTGAGGATGAAAAAATTGTGACTAAATAGTTTTAATACACTTTAAAAAATCATTTTAGGCAGGCATTCCAGACCCTCCAAATATGTCAGAAGAATTAATCCAATTGAAAGCCAAGGAACGACACTTTTTGGAGCAATTGTTAGATGGGAAAAAATTAGAAAATTACAAAATTCCAGTACCAATCAATGCTGAACTCAGAAAATATCAGCAGGTAAAGTTTTATACTTGTCTTGAAAATATAAATAGTGACTATTCCTTTTGAATGTACCTTGAAGAGTTTTTTTAAATTATTTAGTAAAATCTTAGATTTAGTGTCTTATACCCATTTATTTCTTTTTTGCCTGTAAAAATACAGATTTTTGGTCTGTGCAAACGTGTTTTTTACAAGAAAAAAATTCTTATGGCCTGTTAACATTTATAATTTTTCTTTTTCTCCCAACCTTTCAGGATGGTGTGAACTGGTTAGCATTTCTTAATAAGTATAAACTTCATGGAATTCTGTGTGATGACATGGGTTTAGGGAAAACTTTACAGTCCATCTGCATTCTAGCAGGAGATCATTGTCACAGGTAATTTAAAATATTTTAAAAGAAGGCTTCCAGATGCTGAGAAATGTAAACAAGCTAGTTAATTTATTGTGTTTTGTTCTTGTAAAGGGCACAGGAATATGCAAGATCAAAATTGGCAGAATGTATGCCACTTCCTTCCTTGGTGGTTTGTCCGCCAACATTAACAGGTCATTGGGTGGATGAAGTAGGTAAATTTTGCTCCAGAGAATATCTCAATCCATTGCACTATACTGGACCTCCTACTGAAAGAATAAGGTAAGAACTGTACAACAAAAAATGTTTGCTGTTTTGCTTTAAGTAGTTTGGAAGAATTAAAATTTATTAAAAATGAATTCTAGTTAGTTTTTTTGATTGTCAGACATAGAAACTTATTTAAGAAGGTGAGCGTACATTGTAAAGATATAATTATCTTTGATGAGTGAGACTTATCAAAATTCAAGGACTTTAGCCATTGTTAACAATCAAGTGGGCTTTCTAAGTATTGGAACTAGAAACTGTAATGAACCAAAGCCATCTCTGTGCCCTTCTTGCTACCCTTTTGACCATAGCATCTCCTAGCTGCTTCTATTGTATTTTTATTCTCTACCCACTTTCCCTAAGAGCTCCCTTTTCCTTCTTCTCTCTCCCCAAAAGTGCTTTTGGTCCACAATGGCTACTCCAGGTGCCCTGATACCGTAGCAGCAATAGAGTTCTATTAGCTTTGCCCTGTTTGTGTTAACTAGTACATCTCTTATGTTCCTAAATACAAATTTTGAAGAGCGCAGTCTCTTTGATTTCAGTTTATCTTTTAAAGCTTGGATAATCATAGGTTGCTGATTACTCCATAGTCTTGCTGCCCTCTGTATTAATAATAGCTGACATATATTGAACACTTAATGGCCAGGCATTATTCTAAGCAGTTTTACATTTATGTAAAATTGTATATTGTGTATTCTCACAATCACCTTATGAGGTGTGGGTACTATTATTCTTCCCAATTTGCAGATGAGGAGTCCAAGACATGGGGACTGGGTCCAAGGTCACTCAGCTAATTGGCAGAATGAGGATTTGAACACAGGCAGTTCAACAGCTTGCACTCTTTAGGAACTTACTGTAGTGTCTGTTAGTTAGAATCATTCACTTACGGGTGATAGAAACTCAACTCAAACTAGCTTAAGTGAATAGGAAATTCATCAATTCACTAAATCGAGAATTTCAGTGGTGAATTCTTGCTTCAGGCATATCTAGATTGCTCTCATTTGCTCTTCTTCCCCATAAATAACTTGTTCTATTGGTCTGTGCTGGACTTCAGTCTAAAATTGGTGGATAAGATGACCATGGACAGTCTTAGACCCACATTCTCCTAGCTTGGCAACTACAGTAAAGAGAGATCTCTCTTTCATCATGAATGTATCAATGCTGGAGATCACTCACTGGCCTTGTTTGGGTTATCGCCAAACCAGCCGCTGTAGTCAGGGAATAAAATACTGTGAATGGCTCAACCTGATTCAAATACTTCATCTCTTTGGTGATAATGGGGACGTGTGATTGATAGCTGCTCCATCCCCGCCCCAGCACAACATGGAGTGGTGAAGGAATAGTGCCTCTAAGGAAGAGTTGTTGGCAGATAAAGTTAAAATGTCCACCGCATTTTGAGTTAGATACCTGTCTCTTTCTAATCACACTGATTTAAAGGCAACAAGGCCAAGTCATAAGTGGAATGGCCTTCAAGTAGCAGGGTCAGGGATGTAGAGTAAGCAGAAGGGAATGTTGGGCTTAGTAGGCAAATTGAAAGCACCTTATACAATGGTAGCTGTAGTTTCCCCCTTTGAAATTATATTATAAACTCTGCGGATTCCCTGTTTCCTAACCTTACTTATTTTTAAATACAGATTACAGCATCAAGTAAAAAGGCACAATCTGATAGTGGCTTCATATGATGTTGTGAGGAATGACATAGATTTCTTTAGGTAAGAATTAAAATTTTTTTCTTCAGAAAAACTTAGTATCAAATTTGAAGAGACTTAATATTTTCCTACCTCAAAGACTCTTCATATAGTTCCTGACATATAGTAAAAGATGCTAAAATTTTTTTGTTTATTCTCCCTTAGAAATATTAAATTTAACTACTGTATTCTTGATGAAGGCCATGTCATCAAAAATGGAAAAACAAAATTGTCAAAAGCAGTAAAACAACTGACTGCTAATTACAGAATTATTCTTTCTGGAACACCAATCCAGGTAACTATATACTTTTTTTTTTTTTTAATATTTGCCATGTGGAAGAAGAGTTGGCATTTGGCAGTGAATTAAAGGAGAGGTTTTTAATTTTTTTTAGTTTATAGGAATGATGATTTCCTGTAATTACCTTGCTGTTTTGGTGGTTCATTTGGTATGTAGCAGTATCTGAGCAAACTATGTTTTAAAATTCATATTTAAAATATAATTTTAGGCTATGTAAATAGAAGTCTTATGTCCAAAGTATGGGAGACATTAGACTGTTCTACACAGGCCATTCTTCTTCTCCAGTATTATACTACAATCTGATTTATTTAACATTGAAAAGCTAGAGGTGAATCATCATATAGTGGAGGTGTAAATACCTGTGGTTAGGAGGCAATTTGAAGGGAAGAGATTGTAGACGTTTATCTTGGAAAAGGAAGGAAATGGGCGCGTATGTGGATGTCTTCTGATAGTTTTGAGAGCTTCTGTTATTTTCCAGAGGAATAGGTTGCAAAAGTTCACACCTAGTTTGGATAGCCAACTCTGATGGGAAAATACCCTCCATTCTCCACTTAGCCAAGTGACCTGTAAGATTCCTTCTCAAAAATAATTGATGGTTTTTTATGTATTTGTTACTTTTCTTTTAAGTTTATTTTTGGTGATAGACTGATTATTCTAAGTGTTAGAGTTTTACCCATTAAGTGAACACTACAGATTTTAATAACCACAAGAGATAACTTAATTACAAGCATTTAAAAATGTAATAGAAGTAAGAAGTATATTTAAAAGGGAAAAAAGACTCTTTAGGCTTGAATTATCAAGATTTGTTTTGCTTCAGTTTAAATTTATACAGAAACTTCACAGTATTTTTAAATAGGTTATTGCTTTCACAACAAAAGGTTTTTTAAATTTGTTGTTGTCATTGTTTGCTTAAAGGCCCTCTTTCTTTCTCCCTTCCCCAACTGAACAATTTAGTTCTGAAGTTGTAATGGGGGTTTCGGCACCAAAGATCGATGTTAGCCCAGGGTGGGGGTGGGGCATAGCCTAAATGGGATTAAAAGGATGTCCATATGGGAGGGCAGCCCAGCATGGTGAGCCAGAGCCTGAGCAGAAGGGACAAGGGGGTGGTAGGATGGTACTTTAGTATCCACACATATTGGGAAAGCATCCAAAATGAAAAAGTACTGATTTCTTTTTTCATGAAGCTTTAAAGGTAGAATTGGAAAGAACCTGTGCCAGTTCCTTGTCATCCATAAACGCTGGGTAGATTTGACCTATAACCAAACTCTTCTAAGTTCTTCTTTGTTAAAGAAATGGTGATATTGGCCGAATTCCTTAAATCTTGCTGTTAATTTGAGTGTCAAAGTTAAAAGAATCAGAAACATACTCATCTTTCTGCTCTTCTATTCACTACCTGATAAATGCCACCAATAGGATTTAAATACTATGGACCAAGGCTTCTTCTGGTGGAACAGACTTGAAAATTTCCCCCAAATAGGGTAGAGTATTTTCTCCAAGGATGCTGACCTGAATTTTACACATTTAAAATACAGACTTTTACCATATACCTAAAAATGTGGTGATAAACTCTCATCTATGTCATCATAATGGGCTTTCATTAATGTTCCATTTTTTAAGTGTAAGGAAATAATCTCAGTATAAAATATAACTGGTGCTCCTTTCTTATATTTAGAACAACGTTTTGGAGCTGTGGTCATTATTTGATTTCCTCATGCCAGGATTTTTGGGGACTGAACGCCAGTTTGCTGCTCGGTATGGTAAACCTATATTAGCAAGTAGGGATGCTCGAAGCTCCAGTCGAGAACAAGAAGCAGGTATGAAAAAGAGATGTAATTATATATTCTGTGCAAGTGAATATAACTTATTCCTAACTTTTTTAAAGCTATTTTCTCTTATTAACAGGTGTTCTTGCGATGGATGCACTACATCGCCAAGTCCTGCCATTTCTTTTGAGAAGAATGAAAGAAGACGTTTTGCAGGATCTTCCACCCAAAATTATTCAAGACTATTATTGTACTCTTAGTCCTCTCCAGGTTAGGAATCTGGCGATTGTATTTGTGGTTGTTGGTGGTATACTTACTAGTAGAATGTTTTGAGTAAGCCACAAAAGTATTGAATAAAGGGGATTAGCCTTTGGCTTTATCACACTAATCTAGCTTCTGCTTCCCTAGACTTTTGGAATATTCTTTTTCAAACCTAAATGAATCTGTTTGGATATGTGCATTTTGCATATAGCATTAAAACAAAATCCAGTATTATAATTGCTTTCTTATATGTCTAGTTAATTTAAAAAGTTACAAGGTTAAAGTGATAAGGAAATAAGGCAATATTTATAAGGGCCAGCAATCTGCCTGTAATATCATATCGTCACAACAGCATTATAGATATTGTCAGTCCCCATTTTTGCAAATAAGGAAAGTAAAGCTCAAAAAATGTTAAGTAACTTGCTCAAGGTTACATGGCTAATATACATCAGAGCTGAGTTTCAAACCTTGGGAAGTGGAACTTCATTCCTTTCAAAGTATTATTGCATTGCCAGTAAATTTTTGAAATAAGTTTTGGCTTCTATACAGTACTGATTTTGTACCTAGAGACCATTATCAAAGGAATTTATTGTATGCCTTTCCTTGCGTAGTATTTTATGAAGGGAAACTGTCCTTTATCTTAGTAAGACATGGCCTGTAATCAGAACTTTCTATTTGAATATTTACTTCATGTTCTAGGTTAGTATGCATCAATCTATTTCAGTATTATGAGTTGATTTAGTATGGCCAAGTGAGTAAAAGATACAGAGACACCCAGAAACTTACCTTCTTTCCCCTCCAATGTTTAGACAGTTAACCTATTAGTATTTATCTATACAACTTGAGTTTAGCAGGTAGGACATTAATCTAGATGCTGAGAGCTTTGTGTTCATTTATATGATCAACCTCATCTCCTTGGGGCTCCATTCCTCATTTGTAAAGATTTATTAATATTCCTTGAAAGGAATATTTTAAAGGTAATGAGATGAAGACTTTTTAAAGTAAGTGTAATAAAGAAGAGGTGCTATATGAAAAAAAATCTGTAGTGATAGACTGGTGGTGGTATTATTACATGAGCATAAAACACATTTAAGTAGACTGGAGGAAGGGAGCTGGGGAGGGAAGTAACATTTGGCTTTATTTAGCATCCATAGGTTTTTATTCTCTACTTCTGTTCTTTGGCACTCTAGATTTTCTTCTCTTTCACATTGTTTTAGCATGTATAAGATAGGAACCCAGACCCCAGTGTAATGCCTTAAACTTGATAAAAGTTCCCTTTTAGGCAGCATTAGTATTATTTTTAAACTTTGTCTCTGGGAACATACCTATAAGGTCTTGACCATATAACTTCACTTAAGGAAAATATTTGTCATTTACTTGTAAGGGTTCAGGTTCTCTTTTATTGATAATGTTTTTATCTTCTTGAAAAGAATGGAAAGGGCTGGCCCTGTAGCTGAGTGGTTAAGTTTGCACACTCTGCTTCAGCAGCCCAGGGTTTTGCCAGTTTAGATCCCGGGTGCAGACCTAAGCACTGCTCATCAAGCCATGCTGAGGTGGCACCCCACATAGTAGAACTAGAAGGACCTACAACTAGAATATGCAACTATGTACTTAAGGGGCTTTGGGGAGAAGAAGAAGAAAAAGATTGGCAACAGATGTTAGAGCCAATATTTTAAAAAAAAAGTGGAAAAATTGAGTCTAGGCCTATTTGACTAGTTTTCAGCACCAAATTTAATGTGTTACACTTGTTTTCTAAATGTAATTTTAAAGGAATTCACCAAGATGCAGTGGATAATCTAATCAGTAGTGAAGTATAGGCATCATAACTTATTTTCTTTAATGAGGGCTGATTTGAAATTACTGCTCTTATTGGCCTTTGCAGTTATGTTTTGACTAATTGAAAATAAATATACTTATTACTTTCATGGGGGTGATTTTACAGGTTCAGCTGTATGAGGATTTTGCTAAGTCTCGTGCCAAATGTGATGTTGATGAAACAGTTTCTTCAGCTGCACTTTCTGAAGAAACTGAAAAACCGAAGCTTAAAGCTACAGGCCATGTATTCCAGGTATAGATTATAGTCCACTTTTTAAATGTTGCTGAAGAATGTTCTTCAATACAACAATTTTTACATGGAACACTGAAATATGGCTTTTTAAAATTTATTCAATATTGTGTATACATTCTTGAAAATAGGTAAAAGGGCCAACTTATTTTCATATTCATAATTAGGTAATTGAATATTAAATGTGTAAAATGCAATATACATTTGTATATTGCATAAAAAGAAGGGTTTTAGAGTAGAGAATCTTTTGCTTTCCATTAAAAAATTATTAGAACTCCTACCACAAGGCAGTAATTTTTCTAAACTCGGGGGTTAATTAAAACAGTGGACAAAACAGACTCTTTCCCTTGTAGAGATGAAAAATGAGTAAGTAAGTAAAATACATATTATGTAAGAGAAAAAGAGTATGGGGTTATACAGTATAAGAGGGTACGTTGTAAGTTTTAATAGAGGGATCAGGGACAGCCTCACTGAGAGGGTGACATTTAAGCAGAGATCTGAAGGAGGATTGAGGCATGCAGATATGTGGGGGAAGCAGTTCCAGGCAGAGGATACCAAAAGTAGAGAAGTCCTGAGACAGTGGATGCCTAATGTGCTTGCGGGAATAACAAATGAAAAAGATGGAAAGCGTTAACTCAAGTTTTTTCTTTCTCTTTTGAAATAATCACCATAGAAAACCTCCCAAACCCCCTTGCCACCAATAAAGTAAGTACTGTAGTATTTTTAAAGATAGAAGAGGGAAAAGGTGGTTGTGAAGGCTTATACCTATCCCATAGTGCCCAGCAGCCTCTTGAGCCTTGTCAGTGGAGCTTACTAATACAAATCTTTGTGCCAAGGATGAGACGCAAATCATAAGCCAAGTAAAAAGCAAAAGAGAAAGGGTGTGGCTGAATCAGAGAAAAGAAAGAAGAGATCCTATAGGATGCTGATTCTCAAACACAACCACTTGAAATAACTACCTAGCTCCACTTTCCCCTCCTCCACACCAGACCTACTGAGTCACAATACTGTGTAGAGGGGAGAGATTTGCCGACTTATAAGGTCCTCAAGAAATGTTTACACTCACTAAAGTTTGAGACACCCTTCTTTAGGAAATGATGCCTGGTTCCAGAAGCATCTGTTAAGCATTATCAGGCACTTTGGGTGGGAAAGGGTTAGCTATAGAAGCTAATGAATAAGATACTCTTTCTGCCATGAGAAGTTCATTGTCTAGTGGGAGAGACAGACATAAATAGTACAATTTGTACAAATTATAGATGCTCTCATAAAAATAAATACAAACTGCACAAGAAGCACATATGAAAGCATCACAGATGAGACATTTGAACTGGTTCTTGACAAATGAGTAGGAGTAGCGAGAAGAGAAAGAAAGGCATTCTAGATAGATGGAAGAGATATTGAGATACAAACATTTGTGGCATGTGAAGTGGACTTGTTTATGCTTTTTTTTTTTTTTTTTTACCCCTTAAAGGCATTACAGTACTTACGTAAACTATGCAACCATCCAGCATTAGTTTTAACACCTCAACATCCAGAGTTCAAGAGTACTACCGAAAAACTGGCAGTTCAGAATTCTTCTCTTCACGATATTCAACATGCCCCTAAACTCTCAGCTTTGAAACAAGTAAGTAGATCTTTTAAGTGTTAGATGAGTGTTGTACATTCCTGATCTGTAACACCAGGTAAATTTGCTTTTCCAAAAGATTACTGATGTGTTTGCTGTTTCTTTTATTTTTTAATTTGGTTTATTAAATTTTTGGTATAGCTTTTTTAAAAAGTGTGTGAAATATATATAGCATAATATATGCCATTTTTAGTGATTTTTAAGTGTACAATTCTGTAGCATTAATTATATTTGGAATGTTGTACAACCATCACCACTATTTATTTCCAAAATTTTTCCATTACCCAAACAGAAACTCTATACTCATTAACCAGTAACTTCCCATTCCCTTCTCCCCCAACCCCTGGTAACCTCTAATCTACTTTCTGTCTGAATTTGCCTGTTATAAATATTTCATGTAAGTGGAATCATACAATATTTGTCCTTTTGCAACTCACTTATTTCACTTATTTTCAAGGTTCATTCATGTTGCAGCATGCATCAGTACTTCATTCATTTTTATGGCTGAATAATATTCCATTATTATTATGGTGATGATGTTTACACTACATTTTGTTTATTCAGTCATGTGCTGACAGACACTTGAGTTGTTCCCACCTTTTGGCTATTGTGAATAATGCTGCAGTGAATGTTGTCTTATAAGTATCTCTTTCAATCCCTCTTTTCATTTCTTCTGGATTTAGATCTAGGAGTGGAATTGCTGGATCATATAACAATTCTATGTTTAACTTTTTCAGGAACTGCCAAACAGTTTTCCATACTTGCCTGCACCATTTCCATTCCCCCCAGCAATGGGCCAGGGTTCTAATTTCTCCACATCCTTGCCAACGTATATTTCACTTTTTTTTTTTTTAAATTATAGCCATCCCAGTAGGTATGAAGTGATATCTCAGTGTCAATTTGATTTCCTGTCTCTCATGACTAATGATGTTGAGCATCTTTTGATGTACTTATTAGACATTGTATATCTTCTTTGGAGGAATGCCTGTTTACAACCTTTGACCATTTTTTAGTTGGATTGTTTGTCTTTTGGTTGACTTTTAGGAGTTCTTTTATATTCTAGATTAAGCCCTTATCAGGTATATGATTTGCAAATACTTTTTCCCATTCTGTAGATTCTTTTCATTTTCTCCATAATGTCCTCCATTGTTTCTCATGAGAAATCAGGTGTTAATCTTACTAAGGATCCCTTTTACATGATGAATCACTTTTCTCTTACTGCTTTCAAGCTTCTCTCTTTGTCTTTCAAGGGTCTGATTATAATGTGTGTCACTGTGGAACTCGTTGAGTTTATTGGGAGCTGCCTACTCTGCCATTTTGCTCATGTCACTGTCTTGGTATAGCTTTTAAAAAATTCCAAGATTTCAAAAGGTTAAATTAAAAGAACCAATTTCAAGCACCAAAACATTAATGCTAATATCCTTTAGTTCTAACTAGTCTTAAAAATTAATATCTTATAGTAAAATCTGGACTTTAGTAATTCTTTTAGGTTTCTGTAGTTATTCTGGCCTAAATTTCATTGAGAATAACTAATGAATGAAGATTTTAGATTTCACATGGGTTAGTATAGAAAATATTATATAATGGTAATATATAATCATTATAATATGACATCCAAGTATGTATCCTTATTTCACTAAATGTTAAAGAACGGACTTTTACCATAAAATTGAAGAATGACTATTATGTTTAGGTGGTTTATATATGGAATAGTTTTCTTGTTTGACCAAACTTTGTATATAAAATGTTGATGATTTTCTTAACATAGCTGATATATTAGGTAGAGCTCTAAGATATATTTAGTCAAGGAATCAGCTAATTAGATCTATTTTCAAATAAAAATTGAATTTCATCCACAATTTTAATTATACTACAGGCTTGAAATTATTTTTTAGTTTATTTTTTGGTACATTATTTTTTTTCCTGCAGTTATTTCTGGGAATTAAGATGCTTTAGGAACTCTGCAACTTAGGCCCAGATTGTTTCTGGCCATAGTCACAGAGGGCTGTTTTAGAACCCATCTTTTCCATTTTCTCAGTTCTTTTCAGCCATGCAAAGTAAAGGTTCTGTCTCAAGAGAGAGAACGTACCTACCTTCCTTCTTTCCTTCTTTTCTTCCTTCCTTTCCTTCCTTCCTTCCTTCCTCCCTTTCCTCCCCACACTTCTCCTCTCCTCCCCTCCGTCCCTCTCCTCCCCTCCCTTTCCTTTAAAATATGTGTTATCTGAAGTAGGGGAGAGGTCTTATTTGCTTTTTAAAAATCGGGCACTAGAAATACAGAAACAGGTTTATCAGCAAGTAATAGTACCAGAAGTATTTAATATTGTCAGAGACAGAATTTTAAAATTTCAGGAGACTGGAATGATGAACTGAAACTCTAAGTGAAATTTAAGGGAGATAAGCAGAGTCAAGTTTAAAAGAAAACACTTAGTGGGGCTGGCGCCATGGCCAAGTGGTTAAGTTCACACACTCCACTTTGGTGACCTAGGGTTTTGCTGGTTCGGATCCTGGGCGAGGACCTAGCATTGCTCATCAAGCCATGTTGAGGAAGAACTAGAAGGACCTACAACTAGAAGATGGAACTATGTACTGGGGGGCTTTGAGGAGAAGAAGAGGGGAAAAAAAAAAAAAGATTGGCAACAGATGTTAGCTCGAGGCCAATCTTAAAAAAGAAAAAATTTAAAAGAAAACATTTAGGTAAATATAGATTCTGTCAGACTTGGTGAACATTTCATATAGGGTAAAGTTGAGTTTGATTTGATGACAAGTTCACTATAAACCTACTAGATGAATTAGTTGCCAATAAATAAAGCTAATATGGTCTTCGGTGGGATTAATAACAGTGTAATGGCCAAAATGATGGCATCATAGTTTCACTGTATTTTATACCAGTCAGACCAAATTTTGAATATCATTTATAGTTTTGGGCTTTAAATGGAAGATCAAAATAATCTAGAGATTATTTTACATGAGGGATAGCTTGAAAAACCTGGGGTAATTTAGTCTATGCTGAAGTTAGGGCAAAATAAAATTAAATTCCTCTCTGGGGAGGCAGCTGGCCTCTCAGACATCCATATCAGGTGGCCTAGGTAACCATTTTCTAGAGTCTACACCTTTCAAGGCCACAAACTAGATTTTGCCAGGATACTTGGAGTTCAGCCGTCTCAGGGCAGACTCAAGTTATACAACATTATTGGGAAAACCAGACGGGCAGTTCTGCCACCAGACAAGAATACTTATATCAAATGATCTGTCCCTACAACCCAGTAGGATAGCTACCCTGAATGAAGATTATATTAGGAAGATTGTCTGATGAGTGTGGACTTGAAGAAGAAGTTGTAGTTGAATGTTCTTTATATGACTGGTTGTCTGGAAGGTTTGTGATATTGCTGCATAAGGGACTGAGATAATTGAATGTGCATGACAATGACCTTCTGATAAATTCTGTCTCTCACACTCCTGTTTTATAGCATCCATGTAGAATGTCCCACTGATGATGTCACGTTCTTTATACTGCGTACCACACGTCATAATCTCATAAAACATCCTAGAAGGGAGTTTTAAAAATTAATTTAACTTGGTTAGCAATCTGATTACAGATTTAGGGGCAAGAGATAGGGATAATTACATTTATCCCATTTCTTTCTTTCACTTGGAGAAGTTCCTTGGTGTAGTACACTATATGTCTACTCTACTCTCAAGGATGGGAAAATACCTAGGGCAGTCTAATAAAAATTTAAAATTTGAGGGCTGTTGGGTAGAAGAGAAAGAATAAGGAAGCTCATTAGAGACTCATTGTCCAAAGTTTTTATTGGGTCTGATCACATAGACTCCCTCTGCCTAGTATGTACCAAAATTCTAGACTTTCAGAAAGACAGCAGCTCTCAGCATAAATTACATTGTTTGCACAGCAGTTTAAGCACAGTAAGCCACCCTTATCAGAGAGAGAATGATGCAAAGTCTCCCAAAATCCAAGTTGCCAGACTTCTTTCAGCCAAGGGCTGACCTTGCAAGCAGGACTTTCTAAGAAAAGTAGTTCAGGCCTACCGTGTTGACTTTTTTCTGCACCATACCCTGAGAGTTTTACACTGAATTTGAAGTTTGTCTCAGTTCTCTTGGATTTTGTTCACTCATTTATTTATTGTACCTGCTATGTGCCAGGCACTGAACCACTTCAGTAGCAGGAAATACAAAGATCTATAGCAGTGTTGCTCTTGCCGTTAAAGATCTTGGTCTACAGATGTAGTAGTAAGCTCAGGAATCCAAGAGATCTAGCTAGATGCTGCTTTTGGTTCTCTTCTTTCTTTTTCGTAATTTTGATTTCTGCCAAATTTAGCTGCTTTATTATGTTTTCTTCACACCCTAGTTTCTCATAACCCTTCATGAACCATTTGCCTGGGTATCTTCATTGTCATAACTTTCAGTAAACATTTATTGAGGCCCTACTGAGCCTCAAGGAACTCAGGCAAGGGGAGAAGGCCGGTTAGAGAACCTCTTTCAAGAGGCGACCAGGAAATTCTAAGCCTGAGCACCTCAGAAACTACTTCCTGATGCTGTAGGGTAACAGACTGCAGCCCAAAATGCTAATCTGTTTTCCAGGTTATAGGTAAGTTTAGCCTTTTCTCACCACAAAGATAAATATTTGTCACAGTGAGATTGGTTGCCTACTTATATTGAACACCTGTATAACAATTGATCCTTTTTTCAAGTTGCTGTTGGACTGTGGTTTGGGAAATGGCAGCACTTCAGAGAGTGGCACAGAGTCTGTTGTGGCCCAGCACAGGATACTGATCTTCTGTCAGCTTAAAAGCATGCTTGATATAGTAGAACATGATCTTCTCAAACCTCACTTACCCTCTGTCACTTATTTGAGATTAGATGGCAGCATACCTCCTGGTCAGAGACATTCCATTGTTTCCCGGTAAGTGGCTTCTAAAACTCTTATAAATCAAGCTATAGTCATTATATTATTACTTCCATAGATGTTTGCCTCATGAAGTATCTTCTTTGGCTAAATATCTGCAATTTTTTTTATTGTTATTTTATAATTCAACCCAACTAAACCCTGTTTAAAATATAGAACCACAGAGATATAATTGAATAGTAGTAAAAAAATGTGACTAGTAGGAAAGCACTCTGAAGGGCATGAAAGAAATTTAAGGCATCAACAAAAAATAGAGATAACTACTTTCCCCCTCACCTTTTTTGGAGGGTTGAGGTGGGAGGAAGCAAACAGGTAGCTTAGCTAAGATTTCTATCCTGATCTCTGTGTCTCTGCTGAGAACAAACTGAAGCTGGCCCAGCTAGGAAGCAGAATTGGTGAGTGCAGTGTTTCTTAAGTGTGGTCTGCACCCTCTGGTTTAGAAATCTTAGGGTTAGTTTTTTAAAATTCAGATTACTAGGTTCTGTCCCAGACCTGCTGACTTCAAGAGTCAGCGTTTTTAACAAGCATCCATAAGAGATGGTTAGGCACAATATAGTTAGAGGTGCACGAAGGGGCTTTGGAGGCAGACAGACCCAATTTTGACTCCTGACTCTGCTATTTTAGGCAGTGTTCTCTTGGGTCTGTTTATCATCCACATAACCTGAGTCTCTCTAAAATAAGGACAATGCTAATGTCCTTATAGAGCTATAGTAACAGTGAAATAACATAATGCATATAGCAGACAAAGCCCATTGCTTGACTCATAGTGAGAATGTAATAAATGGTAGCTTGGTAATAATGTTAGTTTTTTTTCCTAGAAGCTAGTAGATGTCCTTTGTCAATATCTTCTAGAATTAGTACGATAGTAGCAACCAACACCCTCATCCTCTGCCTTCCCTAACTGATCTAGCATTTTCCCCCACTTGCCTCTTCTGTCTCCATATGGTAAAGGTTTATAGTTGGGTTTTGTCTTAATTATAATTAGTGTTTAATTACATTTTTGCAACTTAGTCTTTATCTGATATCCTAAAATACAACCTAATTGGACTTCTTTCTGTATATGAAATTTATGACATGTTCTAGAATACATTCTTTCTACTACTAAATGTGTTATGTATATTAAAAGAAGATAGTTTCATTTCAAGTGGTCACAGAAATGTCCATATCATGGATTTTTAAATGTGTTCTCATTTGTGCTATTAAACAATTTATTAAACTGTTTAAAGTTTATTAAACAGTTTCTGTTATAGGAACCTTAAAAAGAAATGTACTAATTTTATTTTTTTATATCTATACTTTTAGGTTTAACAATGATCCATCCATAGATGTTCTCTTACTTACAACTCACGTTGGTGGCTTAGGGCTTAACTTAACAGGTGCTGACACAGTGGTATTTGTGGAGCACGACTGGAATCCCATGCGTGACTTACAAGCCATGGACCGGGCCCATCGCATTGGGCAGGTAAAAAGCCATCAACCTGTTCACTGGGAAAAATACTCCCCCCAAAAAAGACAGAAGGCTTTGGTTTAAGTTCCAACTCTGATGTTAATAAATGTTGTGACCCTTAGCAAGTCACTTTAAATTCTGTTGCACAACTTGCTCATGCATTAAATGAGGTTCTGGGGCTAAGAAAACCTGGGACACTGTCCATTCCTAATATTCTGTGATTCTCTGCAAACATTTTAAGCTCAGGGGGCCAGATAAATAAAGAAAACCCAATCCTAATTAGATAGTAGTAAAGTATTTAGTATAAGTATGTAAGCCGCCTGACTTGGTCAACCTCAAAGCTTATCAATTTATTTGTGCTATAGTTGCTTAACTTCTTTTTCTCATTCAGAAACGTGTGGTTAACGTGTACCGATTGATAACCAGAGGAACATTGGAAGAGAAAATAATGGGTTTACAGAAATTCAAGATGAACATAGCAAATACTGTTATTAGCCAAGAGAATTCTAGTTTGCAGAGTATGGGGACAGATCAGCTTCTCGATCTGTTTACTCTTGATAAGGTAAAGAACTTATACAATTTGCTGTATCTTTAATGTGTTCACAGACTTCCTGGGACTCCTTAGTGAAAGTATTAAAGGGACCAGAAAAGGCATTCATTTTGGTATCAGCTAGACAACCCTCTGAGGGAATTTTTGATGTCCAGATAAGACTCTCCAGGATACTAGGGGATGTTTGAAGTTTAACTTTCTGGTTGATGTCTCCAGTGACTTGCCCCAAGGTTTCTCTCCTTAGTCCTTTCTTGTTGAAGGACAGCTGTCACTGGAATCAGCTAGACCTGGGTCTGCATTTCTTGCCCTGCCTCCTATTAACTGGTGACCTTAGGCAAATTAGCTTCTCTGAGCATCTACACCCTTGGCAGAATAATAATGTCTGTATTACGACATGGTTATGAAGATAAAATGAAATAATATATGCAAGCACTTAGGGTACCTAGTATAGATTCTCAATAGTAGCCATTATTGTTATTGTGGATGACGGAACTAGTACATCAGATAACAACTGATAATCAAAGGATACACCAGCTGGAAATACTCATCAATCTAATAATGTAAAACTAATAGGGTTCGATTTAAGGTCCTGCACAGGTTCAGAAAACGGTATAGTCAGCATAAATTACCATGAGAAATACCTCATATAATGTAATTAAACTGGCTGTAATAGCAGAATTGTCATGTCCAAATCTGAGAGAATAGTTCCACTGTACTCTGTGTGTAAAGCCACATTTAGAATATTATGTATGGTTCTGGGTGCTGCATTTTAAACAGTAATAGATTAGTAAGTCCGCAAAAGATGACCAGAATGGAGGAAGGTTCTTCAATTATATCATATTAGGTAAGGTTGAAAGAAGAAGATACATGTAACCTAGAAAAAAGAAAGCTCAAAGAAACATGGATTGCTGTCTTCACATAGCTTTTATTCTGTTTGAAAGAATATTCTTGTGGGTGACTTTCAGTGAGGAGAACTGGGCTTAGGAGGGTGTTGCAGAGAAGCTAAAGCTATTGCCATAAAGGATCCTATTGGGACAACTGGCAAAATTGGAATATGGACTATATGTTAGCTTTTAATATATCAGTATTAAACTTGCTTATTTTGATCTTCGTACTTTGGTTATTCAAGAGAATGCCTTTGTTCTTGGGAATGCATGCTGATTCCTATCTAGGCATAAAGGGGCCTAATGTCTACAACTTACTCTCAGATGGTTTTGGGAAAAAGCTGATAGCTATATATCTGTGTATACATACATACACAGACACGTCCATATACAGGGGAGAGAATGACAAAGCCACTGTGATACAGTGAACGATAAGTTCTTTGTAATGCTCTTATTAATCTTGAAATTCTTCCCAAATAAAAAGCTTAAAATGACAAATAAAATTATTAAAGCCTTGGGAAAATAGAATAGGCTATCTATCTTATGAGATCATGAACTTCCCCATCACTTGAAGTGATTAACTCTTGAGTAAGTGCAATGTTAGAAACAAGTGTGATATTTTAAAGGAAAATATAATTTTTGAAGTTAATAATTTTTCATTTTATCTTTCTGCCAATTTCTCTTAAGGATGGCAAAGCAGAAAAAGCTGACACCTCTACTTCTGGAAAAGCAAGTATGAAATCAATTCTTGAAAACCTGAGTGATCTTTGGGATCAAGAGCAATATGATTCAGAGTACAGCCTGGAAAATTTTATGCATTCTCTCAAGTAACTATCAAAATATTATAAATGCAATTGCTGCTAGTTCAGTTACATTTCTGCTGATATTCAGCAAATTTCAAAGTTTATGGTGAACTTTTAGCTCAATGTGTAAATAGATCTGAAGAATATTCAGCATAACGCTGGTTCTTGTTTCACTGGGGGGAACAAGCTATTCTCAAATATTTGCACTGTATTAAATTTAAATGTTAATGTGAAATGGTTTAAATTTTACATGCTGAATAGCTGCAGAGCAGAGGAACCAAACCAGGTTTACACGTGCTACCATGAGGTGTTCTTACTGAGAACGAGCCTCCTGTCTTTACCTAGTCACTTTGTACAGGATAATATCCATGAGTACTTTAGTGTTCATGTACATTTTTTCTTTTAAGTAGAACTTGTTTTTATAAATGATTAAAAATAGGGCTTTTTTTTTTTGTATAAAAGCCTTAATGAGCCATAATTTTAAGAATAATGACTACGATATTGGTCACTCTTGGAACATGAAAATCTTAGACAATGAATTGAACCAGGCCCTCGGTGGAAACCTTTATATATTTAATGCAGAAGCGTAGTGTTTTTCAAATCTTTAACATCATTTTGTCAACTTTTAAAATATATCAACTATTCTAAATACAGGTAATGGTCTATTTAAGGCTCTCATAACATCCTATTAAGAGGGTGTTTTTTTTAATTTATCTAATGGCTAGGATATAGCCAGATTCAGAGAACATATGTACTCAATAGGTTTCAATCATATAAATATATAATATATTTTTTGTAACTATGAACAACTATATACAGTTTTCCAGAAGTAGATTTTACACTGTTTGGAATTCCAAAACCAATGGTGAAGAGACTGTTTATTGTAGTAATGCATGACTGAAGCATAAAAGGGAGAAATAATTCCTCTACGTACACAAACATACATAAATACACATATCTATATGCACAGATGTTACCTATCCTGCATCCGAAAAGGTGCTTGGTATTGGCACTAAAATCATGTAGTTATACTGGGCAGCAATAATAATTGGGCATGAAGTTGATTAACATGTTAGAAAAGTGAGCTCAATGATGAGGGTGGGTATATGTATATAGATATGCATGTATGTGTATGTATATAATTTTATAAATTTCACACAAATTAATACATGCCTGTGTGCATATATATGTTTGGGATATATTTGTATATACATGTACAGGTAATAAACATCCCCAGGGTTTGTGGCTGGACATACACATAGGCATCGGTTTAAAAACCATCAGACCTCAGCTGTAAAATAACAACTTTTTTGTCTAAAATCATTAAAGTTATACTGTTCTGCAGCATTTAGACATGGACATTTGTCACATTTCAGTAGCTTTGACAACCATACTGTAACATTAAACCTAGCATTCCACAAGAGAATAAAAATAAGATTGAAACTGTAAAATATATGCAACTGTGTGTTATTTGTAGGAAATTATCACTAGAAAAAGCAAAAAGACTAAAATTATTAGTTCAGATCTAAAGGTTCTAAAAAAGCTCAACACCTTTTTTCTAACTAAATGGGTATTTCATCGTTTTTTAGGATTTATATTCAAATTGTAGAAGACCAAAAGGAAACTCTTGACTTTACATAGAACATCCATTGTACATAGCATAGCATAGGGTAACTGAGCCAGTATCCTGAGGTGAATTTTTTTTAATTAACTAACTGTTTATTTGCTATTCTATAGGCCAGCTATTTAAAGAGATAGGAAGGGCAGAAGAATTCACACCATAAAAGTTAAAGTTTTTTTTCCAATTTGAAAGGTCAGACAAAGCTGGAAGTCCAATATTTAGGCAGTTTAAATTTTAAAAAACTAAAATATTTCTAGACGCATAGATAAGAAAATGATAACAGTGATTGGTTCTGAGTAAGAAAAGAGAGTCAGAGGTGAGAGGAAGACTTAATGTGATTGTAACATTTAAAAAATAACCTTTTGCATTGTGCAAAATTAAATCACACATTCCAGCTTCCCAAATAAATAAAAACACATAGAGGTAAGAGCTAAGTATGCTCAATTAAATCACCCATTTAGTCAGTAGTACTGCTTAAGAGTAATGGGTATGTGGGGAAAACTGAACTGAGTAGTGAATGATACTAAAAGCATTTGTGGTTGTTAATTTTGTGGATGTGATAATGATATGGTAGTTATGTTTTTTAAAATTTGTGCCTATGGGAAACAAAACGAGCATGAGAGAATGTTGGTAATATTTTAAGCTGGGTAATGGGTTCATGGATATTCATTGTACTATTTCCCTTTTTTGTGTGTTTATTATAGAAAATTTCAAACTGTTAAAAATAACTATAGATTGAGATTATCAGAGTCATCACTAGTGTTTCCTATAGGAAAATCTTATGTTTTTGGCACTAAACAAATATTAAAATTTGGGGTTCTGGGTATAATTTTTGTTATATGTATAATATATGTATACATCCACAAATATTTCTCCAAAAAATATTCTAGTCTTTCAACAAGAGCTTATTATAATGGTAACCAGAGTGAAAGTCTCTGAGGTTGGAACTGATTGAACCAATATAGTATAGCTTTATTCCTTATGGATGGTTATATAAGCTTATTCAAAAGTAAATACTCCAATAAAACTGTTTGAGAACGTGATCACTTAGAGGCAACAGTGGGGGAACTATGGAGCATGATAGAAATTATAGCAAAGTAACAAGCGTTCTATCACACATCTGTTTCAAATATTTAATCCCAATACAATTTTATACCTTCTGTTAAAGACAGAGCTTGTCAATTTCCTAGAATACAGTCTGGCGTCAGTGGAATCTAAAGTGAAATTGATTGATTGCAGGAATATCTGGTATCAAAAGCCAGAGTATTCAATGTGAATCTATGAAACAAAAACTTGAGTTTGCCAATTAATAGAAAATGTTTGCTATTCACACAAATCAGTGTCTCTAAGGAGACAAAAATTGACTCCTGCTTCAAGAAAGGGTTCCTACCAGTCTGTGGTAAATTCCTTCAAACCAGTGAAGTTCTGTTGAAGACTATAGGGGCTGAGATCCTAATATCTGTGTAGGAACAAAAGACTTGGTTTCAGGCTTATGGGAGAAACTGCAGCTATAACTTAATCCCCTACATAAAGCCACAAATTGCTCATGGATTCAAACAGGACCAGCACAACTGTCCATGAACCCAGAAACACAAAGTCATCTATGAGAAATCAGAATCCCAGGCCTGCACCACAGGTAAGTTTAAGGTCTGAGTTCATGCTAAATGTAAACGGGAGGAACCACAAATCAAGAAAATGACAAAATCAACTCTGAGCCCCTATGAGAAGCAGATACAAAACTGCCCTAGAGGGACAGTTCCAGATAGGGTCCCATAGGATTACCACAGAGGGAAAGATTCTAAGGTTAAGTTATACACACACACAAATCTACAGGAGGCAATGAACTACCAGAAGGAAAAGTTAACAGAGGCAAATAAGAGAGTTAGTTCTTTAAGAACTACAAATAGGGCCTGGCCTGGTGGCTCAGCAGTTAAGTTCGCATGTTCCGCTTCTCAGCAGCCCAGGGTTTGCCAGTTCGGATCCCGGGTGTGGACATGGCACTGCTTGGCATAAAGCCATGCTGTGGTAGGCATCCTATATATAAAGTAGAGGAAGATGGGCATGGATGTTAGCTCAGACCCAGTCTTCCTCAGCAAAAAGAGGGGGATTGGCAGCAGATGTTAGCTCAGGGCTAATCTTCCTCAAAACAAAACAAAACAAAACAAAAGAACTACAAGTAGAATAATCCGAAAAAACATAAAATAATATTAAGATAATTAGACATAAAAATAAGGAAAACATTATAATAAATTTAAATTAGGCAGATTTGAAAAAGATCCAATAAATGAAAAATAGTTATTGGAATTGAAAACTTGATAGTTATCAATGCAGACTAGACACAGTTGAGGAGAGAATTTGTGAACTGGGAGATTGACTTTACAAAATCACCTACAAGGAGGCAGAGAGATGAACTGATAGAAAATACAAAAGACAGTGGGAGAAGCTCAAAGACCAGTGAGAAAGGAGGATATTGAAGCCAACAGCTGGTATAGTTACATTAAATTCAGAAAAAGTAGCCTTCAAGACAAAAGTATTACTTGCAGTAAATAGGGGTGTCTCATAATAAGAGATTCAGTTAACCAGGAGGTTATAATAACTGCAAATTGATATACACCTCAAAAATCCATAAAGCAAAAATAGACAAAGCTACAAATAGGAAACAGATAAGTCCAAGTCACAGAGATTTTAACACACCTCTTTCAGTGGAACAAGCAGACCAGAAAGAAAAAAATGCAACAAGATACAGATGATTTTAACAATATAATTAACAAATGTGACTTAACTGACATGTATTACATATCTGTAGATAGACCCAACAACTGCAGAATACATGCTTTGAAAGCTTAGGTGGAACTTTACCAAAACTGACCATATGCTGAGCCATAATGCAAGTCCTGGCAAATGTCAAGAAATTAAAGTCATTCTTAGTGTCCACTTTCTCCACGCCTGTTTGGGAGAGTGTAGGATTGGTAAAAAGGTAGATCAAAAATACTGAGTTCCTCGGGCTGGCCCCGTGGCCGAGTGGTTAAGTTCGCGCGCTCCGCTGCAGGCGGCCCAGTGTTTCGTCGGTTCGAATCCTGGGCGCAGACATGGCACTGCTCGTCAGACCACGCTGAGGCAGCGTCCCACATGCCACAACTAGAGGAACCCACAACGAAGAATGCACAACTATGTACCGGGGGGCTTTGGGGAGAAAAAGGAAAAAATAAAAAAAATCTTTAAAAAAAAAAAAAAAAAAAATACTGAGTTCCTTCCCAGTACAATAAGGCAAAAAAGGAAAGCATACAGATTAAAAAAGAAATTTTCTACTTACAGTTGTCTATGTAGAAAGTTCTGAAGAATCTACAAAAAAGCTACTAGAAGTAAGTGAGTTTAGTAGGTTCCCAGGATACAAGGTCAGTATACAAAAAGTCAGTTGTAGTTTTATATACTAGCAGTAATAAATTGGAAACTGAAATGTTTAAGCATACTTTATATAATAGCCCCAAAACCTATGAAATACTTAGGTATAAGTCTTACAAAATATGTAAAAGGTCTGTGTCCTGAAAACTACAAAAGGCTGATGAAAGAAATCAAAAAGGCCTTGAAAAATGGAGAGATACACCACGTTCATGGACTGAAAACAGTATTATTAACATTTCACTTCTCCCCAAACTAATCTGTAGACACAAAGCAATTCTAATCAAAATTCCAGGAGGATATTCTGTACAAATCAGTAAACTGATTTCTAAAATTTATTTGGAAAGACGACAAAGGAACCAGAGTAATCAAAAACAACTATGAGGGGCCAGCCCAGTGGCCTAGTGGTTAAGTTGACATGCTCTGCTTTGGTGACCTGGTTCACAGGTTCAGGTCCTAGGCATGGACCTACACACTGCTCATCAAGCCATGCTGTGGCAGCATCCCACATACAAAATAGAGGAAGACTGGCACAGATGTTAGCTCAGTGACAATCTTCTTCCAGTAAAAAGAGGAAGATTGGCAGCAGATGTTAGCCCATGGCCAATCATCCTCACCAAAAAAAAAAAGAAAGAAAAAAGAAAACCAAAAAAATACAACTATGAAAAAGGAACAGCTGGAAGACTTACATTGCCAGATTTTAAAGCTTACCATAAATGTTTAGTAATCAAGAGAGTATAGTAGTGGCATAAAAATAGGTCAGTGGAACAGAAGTGATTGCCTACAAATATACTGACACTTACATAGTCAATTGATTTTCTACAAAGGGGATTCTCTACAAAGGTGCTAAGGCAATTAAATGGAGAAAGGATAATCTTTTCAAAAAGTGTGTGTCTATATGCTAAAAAAACCCCTCCAAACATACCTAATACCCTATGCAAAAATTTAATTAAAAATTCATCATGGACATACGTGATAAACCTAAAACTGTATAACGTCTAGAAAAAAACATCAGAGAAAATTTTTGTGATGTTGGGTAAAGATTTCTTAGATATGATACCAAAAGCATGATCCATAGAAGAATAAGTGATAAATTGTAAGAAAATTAAGAACTTTACAGGGGGCCGGCCTGGTCGCGCAGCGGTTAAGTGTGCACGTTCCCCTTCTGGGCGGCCTGGGGTTCGCAGGTTCGGATCCCAGGTGCAGACATGACACTGCTTGGCAAGCCATGCAGTGGTAGGCATCCCACATATAAAGTAGAGGAAGATGGGCACAGATATTAGCTCAGGGCCAGGCTTCCTCAGCAAAAAAGAGGAGGACTGGCAATAGTTAGCTCAGAGCTAATCTTCCTCAAAAAAAAAAAAACTTTACAGTATTTGAAAGACACTTTAGAAGGAATGAAGAGCAACAGAGTGAGAGAAAATATTTCCAAATCATGTATGTCATAAGAGATTTATGTCTCATTATATCAAGAATATAAAAAGAACTCCAAAATTCAATCAGTAAACAACCCAATATAAAGACAAGCAAAAGATTTGGAACAGACACATCACCAAAGTAGATAAACAGAAGGCAAATGAGCACATGAAAAGGTGTTCACCATCTTTTCCAATAGATGTGTAGTGGTGTATCATCACCATTACAGACCTACGAGAATAATTCAAAATTGTAAAACTGACAATACAAACCGCTGACGAAGATGCAGAGCAGCTAGAACTCTCACACACTGCTGTTTGGAATGCAAAGAGGAACAGCAACTTTGGAAAAGAGTTTGGCAGTTTCGTATAAAGTTAAGCATGCACTTACCAATGACCCACCAATCCCTATTCCTAGGTATTTACCCAAGTGTAGTGAAAACATATGTCCACACGCAGACATGTACACAATGCTTACAGCAGCATTATTCATAACAGGCAAAGGATGCAAGCAACCCAAATGTCCATTAATTGACAAATGGATAAACAAATGTGGTATATCCATACAATGGAATATTATTTGGCCATAAAAATGAATAAAGTATTGATACATGCTACAGTGTGGATGAACCTCGAAAACATTATGCCAAGTAAAAGTAGTCAGTCACAGAAGACCAGATGTTATATGATTCCATTCATATGAAACATCCAGAACAGGAAAATCTATAGAGACAAAGAAAACTAGTAGTTAAGGCTGGGAGTGTGGTATAGGCAGATGATAGGTAAAAGTTACAGATTTCTTTGTGAGGTGATGAAAATGTTCTAAAATTGTGGTGATGGTTGCATATATCTGTGAATATATTAAAAACTACTGAATTGTACAGTTAAAATGGGTGAATTGTATGGTATGTGAATTATATCTCAAGAAGTCTGGTTTTTTTAAAGAGAGTTTCTAGGGAAACCAAAGGCAAAAAAGGAGACAAAAACAAGGATGCTGGAGGAAACTGCAGCCCCCAACACCTGGAACTACAGCAAACATTAAACAGAGTTTAACTCAGAGCCAGATAAACAAAATCTCACACTAAAGGCCTGTTTACCTCAATTCCTACTTCCCAATACATCACGTCCAGTTTTCAACAAAAAATTACAAAAGATGCTGAGGCAAGAAAAGATACAATCTGAAGAGACAAAGCAAGCATCACTACTAGGCTTACTTATGGCAAAGATTTTGGAATTATTTTGGAAATTTAAAGTAAGTATGACTATTGTGCCACAGGGTTTAATGGAACAAGTGAACAACATCCAAGAACTGATGGGTAATTTAAACCAAGAGATTGAAACTCTAAGAATTAAAAGGAAATGCTAAAAAAAAAAAAAAAAAAAAAAACAGAACAGAAATGAAAAATACCTTTGATGGGCTTAGAAACTTCCCAAACTGGAATGCAAAGAGGAAAAAAAAATGAAAAAGATAGACCATATCCAAGAATAGAGGGACAATTACAAATGGTTTAACATATGCGTAATGGAGTATCAGAAGAAGAACGAGAGAGAGAAAGGAGCGAGAGAAATATTTTAAATAATAATGACTGAGGATTTTCCAAAATGGATGTCAGAAAGCAAACCACGGATCAGGAGGCTCAGAGAAAGCAAACAGAATAAGTGCCAAAAAATCTACACCTAGGTATATCATATTTAAACTGCAGAAAACCAAAGACAGAAAAAGTTTTGGAAGAAACCAGAGGAAAAAAACACCTATAAAGGAACAATGATAAAAATTACATCAGATTTTTCTTCACAAACCACACAAGCGAGAAGAGTGGAGTGAAATATTTAAGTGGTGAAAGAAAAACCCCACCAACCTACAATTCTGTATCAAGTGAAATTCTTAAAAAATGGAGAAATAAAGCCTTTCTCAAACAAAAACTGAGGGAATTTGTCACCAGTAGACCTGCCTCACATGGAGTGTTAAAAGAAATCCTTCAGAGAGAAGGAAAATGATACAGATCAGAAACTCAGATCTTGATAAAGAAAAGAAGAACATGAGAAGGAATAAATGAAAATAGAACAAAATCTTTTACTTTTTTTATTCTTAATCTAATATATAACTGTTTGAAATAATAGCAACAATGTATTCAGTGATTATGGCTTATATATAATTAAACAATGACGGCCATGTTAAAAGGGACAGTTGGAGATACAGTTGCATACTGCATAATGATGTTTTGGTCAATGATGGACCATATGTACAACGGTGGTCCCGGAAGATTGGTACTACATAGCCTAGGTGTGTAATAGGCTATACTATCTAGGTTTGTGTAAGTGCACTGTATGATGTTTGCACAGTGACAATATCGCCTAACAATGCATTTCTTAGAACATATCCCCATCATTAAGTGATGCATGACTGTACTCTATTATAAGGTGTCTGCACACCCATGAAACATGGTATGGTGCTATTGGAATGTGGACTTAGATTAGTTTAAATGTAAACTGCAAACCCTAGGGCTGCCATTAAAAAAATTTGTAAAAGAAGTATAATTGATGTTCTAAGAGATGAGAGAAAATGGAATCTTAAAATTTGCTCAAATTAATCCAGAAAAGGCAGAAAAAGAGGGGAAATTTTTAAATGAAGCAGTGAATAAAAAACAGCTACAAATATGGTAGATACTAATCAAACTGTATCAACAGTCACTTTAAGTGTAAATGGCCTAAATACACCAGTTAAAAGGTAGAGACAGAGAGTAGATTAAAAAAAAAAATAAGACCTGGGGCTGGCTCTGTTGCCTAGTGGTTAAGTTTGGTGTGCTTCACTTTGGCGGCCCAGGTAGGTGGGTTCAGATCCTGTGTATGGATGTACACCACTCATCCGCTGTGCTGTGGTGGCAACCCGCATAAAAAGTAGAGGAAGACTGGCACAGATGTTAGCTCAGGGCTAATTTTCCTCAAGCAAAAAAAGAGGAAGATTGGTGGGGGCCAGCCCAGTGACATAGTGGTTAAGTTCACACACACTGCTTTGGTGGCCTGGGGTTTGTGGGTTCAGGTCCCAGGGATGGACCTACACACCGCTCATCAAGTCATGCTGTCACAAGTGTCCCACATACAAAGTAGAGGAAGATGGGCACAGATGTTAGCTCAGGGCCAATCTTCCTCACCAAAGGGGGATAAAAATGAAGATTGGTAACAGATAGTAGCTCAGGGCTAATCTTCCTCAGCAAAAAAATAAGACTCAACTATATGTTAGCTGTAAGAACCCGACTTTAATATAAAGACATATATTAAAAGTAAAGGGATGGAATCACCTCTGCCCATTAGGATGGATACTATTTTTTAAAACCCCAACAAAATAACAAGTGTTAGCAAGAATTTGAAGAAATTGGAACCCTTATGCACTGCGGATGGGAATGTAAAATGGTGCAGCCACCATGGAAAACAGTATGGTGTTTCCTTAAAAGATTAATTAATCACCATATGACACAGCAATTTATTTCTGAGTATCCAATACATTTGAAAGGACCTCGAAGAGATATTTGCACACCCATTTTCCTAGCAGCATTGTTCACAATAGCCAAGCAACCCAAGTGGTGCATTAATGGATGAATGGACAAATAAAATGTGGTATAGACAGACAACGGAGTATTACTTAGCTTTAAAAAAGGAAGGAAATTCTGATATATTCTACATGGATGAACCTTGAGGATATGCTAAGTGAAATACGCCAGTCAGAAAAAGACGAATACTATATGATTCCACCTAAATGAAGTATCTAGAGTAGTTATGTTCATAGAAACAGAAAGTAGAATGGTCATTGCCAGGTCCTGGGGAGGAGGAAGTGGGGAGTTGTTGCTTAATGGGTATAGAGTTTGGGTTTTGCAGGATGAAAAAGTTCTGGACATCCATTGCACAACAATGAATATACTTAACACTACTGAACTGTAGTTGTGCCACAGGGTTTAATGGAACAAGTGAACAACATCCAAGAACTGATGGTTAAGATGGTAAATTTTGTCTTCTGTGGTTTTTTACCCCAATTAAAAATAAAAATTGAAAGTATAAGATATACCATGCTCACACAAAAGAAAGCTGCAGTAGTTATATTAATTTTAGACAAAGCAGACTTCAGAATGAGGAAAATTTTCAGAGTTAACAAAGGGCATTACATAATGATAAAAAGATCCATTCTCCAAGAAGACATAACAGTCCCTAAGATGTATGCACCCAACAACCGAGCGCCCAAATATGTGAGGCAAAAACTGATAGAACTGCAAGGAGAGAGAGACAAATCCCCTACTGTAGGTGGAAGCATCCCCTTATCTCTATCAGTAACTGACAGAGCCAGCAGGCAAAGAAATCAGTAAGGATACAGTAGAACTGAACAATACTCAACAGCAAAATATATATATTTCTTAAGCTGACATGGAAAATTGACCAAGATAGGTCATATTCTGGGCCATAACACACACACTTCAACAAACTTAAAAGATAGAAATCATAGAAAGTATGCTCTCAGACCACAATGGAATTATCCTGGAAATCAATAGAAGAAAGATAGCTGGGAAAAAAAAAACCCAAAATGTTTGGAGATTAAACAACACATTTCTAAATAACACATGGGTCAAAGAAGAAATCTCAAGAGAAATTAAAATAATATTTTGAACTAAATGAAAATAACGACCTATCAATTTGTGGGATGCAATGAAAGCAGTACATAGAGCAAAATTTATAGCATTGAATGCATATATTGCAAATGAAGAAAGACCTGAAATTAAAACCTAAGCTTCCAATTTAGTAAACTAAAAGAAGAGTAATATAAATCTAACACAAATGGAAAAAAAGAAGGAAAATTAGAGCAAAAATCAATGACACTGAAAACAGAAAAATGAGAAAAATCACTAAAACCAAAAATGTTGGTTCTTTGAAAAGATCAATAAAATTGATAAACCTCTATCTAGCTAGGCTAACCCAAAGAAAAAATAAAGAGAAGACATGAATTACTAATATCAGAAACGAAGGAGAGGCCACCACTACTGAGCTCATGGACATTAAAAGGATAATAAAAGATTGTGAACAACTCTGTGCCCACAAATTTGATAACTTACATGAAATAGATCAATTCCTTGAAAGGTACAGTCTACCAAAACTCACACAAGGAGAAATAGATACTCTGAATAGGCCCACATCTATTAAGGAAATTGAATCAATCATTAATAACTTTCCAAAACAGAAAGGACCAGACCCAGAAAGTTTCACTGACAAATTCTACCAAACATTGAAGGAAGAAATGATACCAATTCTTTACGATATCTTTCAGAAAATAGAAGCAGAAGGAACACATCCCATCTCATTCTATGAGGAGAGTATTACTCCAATACCAAACCAGATAAAGACGTTACAAGAAAGGAAAAACACAGACCAGTATGTCTCATGGGACTCTCAACAAAATATTAGCAAATAGAATCCAACAGTGTATAAATAGAGTTACACACCAGGACCAAGTGGGATTTATTCTAGGTATGAAAAGCTGGCTCAACATTAAAAAATGAATAGAATGCATTACACTGACAGGCTGACGAAGAATAATCATATAATCATTTTAATAGAAGCGGAAAAAGCCTTTGACAAAACTCAATACCCATTCATTATAAAAACTAGCAAACTAGGAATAGAGGGAACTTCTTCAACTTGAGAAAGAACAACTACAAAAAACCTATAGCTAACAGCACACTTAAGGCTGATAATCTAGATGCTTTCCCTTTAAGCTTGGAAACAAGGCCAGGATGTCTCCTCTCACCACTCCTACTCAGCATTACACTGCAAGTCCTAGCTAATACAATAAGAAAAGGCATACAGGTTGGAAAGGAAGACATTTAACTGTCTTTGTTTACAGATGACATATGGTTGTCTATGTAGAAAATCCCAAACAATTGACAAAACAAACAAAAACCCTGAAATTTATAAGTGCTTATAGCAAGGTTGCAGGATATAAAGCTAAAAAGTTCATTGCTTTCCCATAACCAACATTAGTTCCCCCAAAATGAAAAGCTTAGGTATAAATCTAAAAAATGTGTGTAAGATCTATATGAGAAAAACTACAAAATTCTAATGAAAGAAATAAGTAAGTGGAGATAAATTTCATATTCATGGATAAGAAGACGTGATATTGTTATGTTGGTTCTTCCCAACCTGATCTACAGATTCAATGCAGTCTCAATTCAAATCCTAGCAAGTTATTTTGTGGATATTGACAAACTGATTCTAAAGTTTATAAAAAAGAAAAAAAACTACAATAACCAACATAATACTGAAAAAAAGCCCAAATGGTGGGGTTGACACTGCCTGACTTCAAGACAGTATAAAGCTACAGTAATCAAGATGGTGTAGTTCTGGTGAAAGAATAGACAAATAGATCAATGGAACAAAATATAGGACCCAGAAATAGACACTCACAAATATAGTCAACTGATCTTTGACAGAGGAGCAAAGGCAACACAATGGAGAAAAGATGGTCTTTTCAATAAACAGTGCTGAGACATCTGGACATCCACATGCAAAAAAGTGAATGTAGACACGTACACCTCACACAAAAATTACCTCAAAATAGATCATAGACCTAAATATTAAACACAAAACTATAAAACTTCTAGAGGATAGCATAAAAGAAAATCGAGATGATCTTGGGTTTGGCAATGAATTGTTAGATACAACATGAAAAGCATGGTCTCTGAAAGAAAAAACTGATAAGCTAAACTTCATTAAAATTAAAAACTTCTGCTCTGCAAAAGACACTATTAAAAGAATGAAAAGATAAGCCACAGACTGAGAAAATATCCGCAAAACACATAAAGAATTTGTATCCAAAAAACTCTTAAAACTGAACAATAAGAAAACAATCAACCCAGTACAAAAATGGGCAAAAGATCTGAACAGACTTCTCACCAAAGATAAGACAGATGGTGAATAAGCACATGAAAAGATACTCAACAGCATACATCATTAGGGAACTCAAATTTAAAACAGATGCCACTACACATCTATTAGAATGGCTAAAATCTAAAACACTGACAACACCAAATGCTGACAAGGATGTGGAGCAACAGGAACTCATTGCTGATTGGGATGCAAAATAGTACAGGAATTTTGAAAGACAGTTTGGCAGTCTCTTACAAAGCTAAACATAGTCTTAACCCTATGATCCAGCAGTCGTGCTCATAGATATTTACCCAGAAAACTTATGTCCACACAAAAACCTGCACACACAAGTTTACAGCAGCTTTGTTTATAATTGCCAAAAACAGGGAGCAACTAAGATGTCCTTCAGTAGGTGAGTGGATAAAGTACGGTACATCCAGACAATGCAATATTATTCAGCACTAAAAAGAAATAAACTCTGGGGGCCAGCCCAGTGGCTCAGTGGTTAAGTTCACACATTCTGCTTCTTGGTGGCCTGGGGTTTGCGGGTTCGGATCCCGGGTGCGGACATGGCACCGCTTGGCACGCCATGCTGTGGTAGGCGTCCCACGTATAAAGTAGAGGAAGATGGGCACGGATGTTAGCTAAGGGCCAGGCTTCCTCAGCAAAAAGAGGAGGACTGGCAGTAGTTCGCTCAGGGCTAATCTTCCTCAAAAAAAAAGAAAAAAAATAAGAAAGAAACTATGAAGCCATGAAAAGACATGGAGGAACCTTAAGTGCATATGGCTTAGTGAAAGAAGCCAGTCTGAAAAGGCTACACACTGTATGTTTCCAACTATGTGACATTTTGCAAAAGGCTCAAACCATACAGATCATAAAAAGATTAGTGGTTGCCAGGGGGAGGGATGAAGAGCTGGAGCACACAGGACTTTTCGAGCACACTATTCTGTGTGATACTGTAACGGTGGACACATGACGCTATGCATGTGTCAAAACCCATAAATGTACAACACAATGTACTGAACCCTAATGTAAACCAAGGACTTTAGTCAATAATAATTTACCAATATTGGTTGATCAGTTGCAACAAATAAACCACACTAATGCAAGATGTTAATAAGGAAAACTTGGAGGAGGGGATTGAAGAGGGCACATGGGAACTCTGTACTATTTGATCAGTTTTCTGTGAACTTAAAATTGCTCTGTAAAATAAAATGATTTAAAAAAAGATACATGATAAGAAAACACCCAAACAATCCAATTAGAAAGTGGGTAAAAATAGAGACATTTTACTAAACAGGATATAGAATGACAAATATATACATGAAAAATGTTCAGTATTGTTAGTCATTAGCAAAATGCAAATTAAAACCACCATGGCATATTATTGCACACCTATCAGAACAGCTAAACCAAAAAGTAGTGACAAAAGCAAATGCTGGAGAGGGTACAGAGAAACTGGATTACTCATACATTTTGGTTGATGTGTAGAAAGGTACACCTGCTCTAGAAAACAGTTTGGTAGTTTCCTTAAAAACTAAACATGAAACTACCATATGACCCTGCAATTAATTGCACTCCTGGACATTTATCCCAGAGAAAATGAAGACAGGTTCACACAAAAACCTGTGCACGAATGTTTATAGCAGCTTTGTAATGACCCCAAGCTGGAAACAATCCAGATGTCCTTGAACAAGTAAATGGTTAAACAAACTATGGCGCATCCATACTGTGGAATAGCACAGTCACGCGCCACAGAACAAAGTTTTGATCAGCGACGGACCACATATGTGATGGTGGTCCCACACAGCAGTACCATACAGCCTGCGTGTGGAGTAGCTAGACCACCTAGGTTTGTGTACGTACATCCTATGATGTGCGCATGACAAAATCACCTAATGACGCATTTCTCAGAACGTAGCCCCGTCATTAAGTGACTGCACTTGGCAATCAAACTATTGATACATAACAACCACCAAGATGAATCTCTGGATAATTGTGCTGATTGTAAAAAGCCAGTCCCACAAGGGGATATATTGCACATTTCCATTTATATACCATTCTTGAGAAGTTACAGAACTGGAGAACAGATTAGTCATTGTGAGGGGCTCAGGGGGTAAGAGGGGGAGGGAGGTGGGTGCGACATGAGTGTTCCTTGCGGTGACAGAAATGTTCTTTATTTTTTCTGTATCAGTATCAGAATTCTGGTTGCGATATTTAATGTAGTTTTGCAGCATGTTAGGGGGAAATTGGGTAAAGAATACATAGGATCTGTCTTATTTGTTACAACAGTATCTGAATCTACAAGTATCTCAAAATAAAGAAGTTTTAATGTTAAAAAATCAATCAGACTATACATGGAAGTGGGGCCAACAGATCCTGGATGTTAATCAAGACTTGATAAGCCAGTCAGCACATGCGCTGTGAGAGAACTGGCTTCCACTGTATAATGCTCAGCCGTCAACTGCAGAGATTAACGATGAAATTTTTTAACTTTATTTCTCTACTCCACCTCTCCCCGCAAATTAACTTAAAAAAAATCACCCTGGATGTTGGTAGGCTTCAGGAGGAGCAGAAAGGAGCCTCGAGACAAGAGGGGGGAAGATTGGAAGCAAGGAAGTGGATTTTGGGTGATTGGGAAGGTGGGCCAGGCTAGGTGGGTAACTGGTAGCAGTGACAGCCAGAAAAGGAATCTGGTTACTCTAGAGTGTGAAAAGTGAATTAGGTAGAGGGTGCCCAGAAAGAATCCCCTTCATTCCCAGCATCAGCTTTTTCCTTTCCCAGAGCCTGTTTCCGTTTTAATCTTCCATTGAAACAGAGAAATGCACAGATCACAGTGTATACCTCAATGGATTTTCACAAGCTGAACACACGTGTGAATTCAACACCCAGATCAAGAAAGTCACCAGCACCCCAGAAGCCGCCTTCTTGCCCCCTTTCAGTCACTCCTTCCATTTATATAAATAGAATCATAAATTCTGTAGTCTTTTGTGTCTGGCTTATTTTGATCAACATTAAGTTTGTGAGATCCTTCTGTAATGTTGCATATACTCATAGATCTTCATTCTCAAATTGTTACGCAGTATTCCATTTGGATCTACTACAGTTTATCCCTTCTAATGTGCAGGGCATTTGGATAGCTTCCAGGTGGGGCTATGTCAGTGGTGCCGCCATGATCATTCTCATATGTGTCTTTGGGGAACATACACCACATTTCTCTTGGGCATCTCCCTGTGAGTGACAAAGCTGAGTCACGGGATATACACAGATTCAGCTCTTGTGAAATGGTTTTCTAACATGGTCGTATCACTGTACACTTCCACCAGCACTTACCTAGATCCTCCCTCCCTAACACTTGCTATTTCAGTCTTTTCAATTGTCGTCATTCTGTGGATATGTCTTTGAATCGCATTTTGGTTTTAATGAGGAGCGATGAAATTGAGCAGAAGGGCCATGTCTTTCGAAAGGAGAGGCCGGGCGCACAAGACAACTCCTCACCTGAGGGACCAAACCTTGCCGGGGGAGTTTTTCTTCCAGTTTCAAGGAGTCTCATTTGGTTTAGGCCCGCACTGAAGTTGACAAGCTGGAAAGTTTCCCTTACAAGTAACACTTCAGCTCAAACCATCTGAACCAAAGATTTGACCAGTAACAGCAAAGAAGAAAATGACCTGACCTCAGCTGACCCTTGTCGGGCAGGAATGAAACACAGGTGAGTGCATGATGCAGCTACAGCGAAGGCCTCCTTCTCTAAACACTGTTCAACAATGCCCAGACTCAGAATTCCATTCCCTCCATAATACTATGTCATGGGACAGAGTAAAGGCAACTTCAGTTACCCGTTCCAGTGATAGCTTCATTGCAGCCACTTACGTGGGGACCCCCGAGGGTCCCCCCAAGTTGATATGAAGGTGGGTTTGTTTTGTTTTGGTGGGGAGGATTGGCGCTGAGCTGACATCTGTTACCAAGCTTCCTCTTTTTTTCTCCCCAAAGCCCCAGTACCTAGTTGTATGTCCTAGCTGTAGGTCGTTCTATGTGGGACGCTGCCTCAGCATGGCTTGATGAGCGGTGCTAGGTCCCGGACCCTGATCCGAACCTGCGAACCCCGGCTGGCGAAGGGGAGCGCGGGAACTTAAGCACTAGGCCGCGGGCCCCTGAAAATCTTAAACCAAAGGCATTTGAGAATCAATAGATGCAAAAAGAAGCTTTTCAAGAGCTTCCCTGATCTGACTAAGGCGGAAACTGAGAGGAGGCTGTAATCATGCCCCCTCCGGGGGAGTCTCACTGGCTGGAAGGAAGACGGCGACAACGCTGCACCTGCATAAACAAACTAGCACCAACTTTCCCATCTTCCACTTGTTCCTCTAAAAACCCACCG
Organism: Equus quagga; assembly: GCF_021613505.1. Taxonomy (NCBI): domain Eukaryota; kingdom Metazoa; phylum Chordata; class Mammalia; order Perissodactyla; family Equidae; genus Equus; species Equus quagga. Next base: position 148,409,681 of record NC_060268.1, read on the forward strand.
TCTTTCCTAAAGAAACCGTTTGCTGTTCCCACAGAAGCCCTTTCTCCCCTCCCTCCCGTTCCCCCCTTAGGACGGCTAGAAACCCGTCTCTAACTGCTGATGGGCCACTGCTGCGGGTGCTGTGTCTGCACAGGAATAAACTGTGTCTTTTCCCCTGCGACTCTGTCTATCAGTTAATTCGCAAGCTCCTAATCTCTGAACCCAAACTGGTGGAGGAAACAGTTTTTCTTCCCAACAATCCTTTGAATAGCAGTACACCCATCAGTTTGGACTCCCTTCGACCCATTAGGAAATCTATTTAGCACAACGTTCCAGTTAAAATGTGCCTTCCAATTTGAGAGTGCCCCAGTGACCCAGGTGTCAAGGGTCTGGTGAAACCCACCCAAGTCCAGTTTTAAAGCTGAGTTCCGTGTTGCGGGTAGTGACCCTTCCTGTGAAGCGGGCACCTTGACCCGCAGCCCCAGCCGCCCCAGCCCCAGCCCGGCCGGCGCATCGCTCCGCGGGCCGCCAGGACCTAGCGGGGGCGCTGCTTCAGCCCACGGCACCCAGACCCGGGACTCCCGGTTTTCACCCCGAGGCAGAACAGGCACCACTCGCTCCCACTCCCCCTCCGCTCCAAGAGGGAGGCCAACCGAGCCTTTTTGCCAGGGGACAACTGTGGCGTCCGAGCCAGCCCAGGGTTCTGAAAACAGGATTCCATTAGTCGCTTAGTGTATGATATGTTTTCACAAAATCCATTGTAAACGCGACCTGAAACATTATATTCTTCTCCCCGTTTCGGAGGGAGCTGCAAACGTGAACCGCCGTCCCGCCGCCGCGGCGGCCGCCGAGCGCGCACCCAGGCCCGGCCCGCTTACCTGCAGGGCTGCGGCGAGGAGGGGACGGGCCACCGCGACCCGCCGGGCCACCCAGGGGAGGGGCAGGCTGGGGCCCGGCTTCGGGCCCGGCGGCAGCAAGGGGCGCGCCGCAGAGACGGGGGGCGCAGACGGCGGCTGGCGGGCCCGCGGCGCGAGCGTGTGCGGCACCGGGCAGCCCTCGGCGCGGCCGCGCGGGGGACAGCAGAGCCCACGGCGCCCCCGGCCGACCCTCAGCCCTCCCGAGCCCAGCGGCCCCGCGCGGGCCCCGCCGCCCAGCCGGGAGCACTCGAAGCCCCGGCTCCCGGCCGGCGGCCGCCCCCCTCCGCCCCCCACCGCGAGTGCGGCCCCCTGGGCGCCCCGAGCCCCCGGCGCGGCCCCGGGCGCAGCGCGGCTCGCGCTCTTGGCCGGCGGCCGGGAAGTTGAGGGAGCCCTGCGCCGGACCCCACCTGACCACCGAGACCAACCCCGGGGGTGGGCCGCTGGCCCCGGCAGGTCCTCAAAACCCTTCAGGCGATTCTTTGTTGGGGTCCGTTTTCTAAAAGGATTCAAGTTAGCGCCCCACGAGAGCTTCCGGCTCGGCCACAACCGATCTGGGATTTTTAAGGACCCTTTTTCGGAAACGATTGGAGGGCCTAGCGTGAAAAATAAAACGAAAGGGGGCGTACTTACGTTTTCACTGCCTTTCTTGATTTTGATTTTGAGAATTGGTTTCATGAGGCAGCGCTGGCATAAAAACCCAACTGCAGCTCTAAACACCTTGCACTGAATACACGGTCACATTGTGTCAACAATCCCCTTCCCGTCTCAAATATACTCGTGCCTTTTTTTTTAAAATGAGTGTTGTGTCAGAGAAAAGGTGAATTTTGCTGTACTTAATCTGTCGTAAAGGAATTTGTTCTCCCCGCCCCCAGAAAGCCAATCGAGCAAATTGGAATGAGCAAAATGACCCCAGATGCGATCCACATGCTCCAGGTTATTCCTTAGCAAATGCAAAGGATGACAAGTGTCAGTACTTCATACAACTAGATTTAATAAGTTGTTATTACAGAAAAAAAATGAAGTCCAAACTACAAAGTTTAAGCGGTTGTAAGCAACAGCTGCATTGAGCTCCGTGTTCAGTCACAGTACTGCAGTTCCACACAAGCAACACAGTCCAAGCCCCACAGGCGGAAGCTGAGTAAGGTTACTAGCAAAAACAATCTAAGAGAACAGGTAATAAAAAATATGATACATTTAAAATTAGTTGTTAGTTGAAAAAACAAATACAGAGATCTTAGCTGTGAACACTCTAAAAGTTATGTCCATTATTTTGACAGCAAAAATACAAATACCTAATACTTTATACCCCAACAGAACTATATCCAGAAAAGGAAAAGAGCAGAAGTTATCCTGTGTTAGCACCCGAGTTTTCTACTTGTTGCATTAACTTCATTGTCATACAAATTTAAACATCCCCAAATCACATATCCACTTCTTGACCCGTTTTGGGGTATAAAGTCAACAGCATTAATTATAAAATACTCTGTGGGTAAAATGGAACACTATTGCAGCTGAGATAGAGAAGTTTGGTTAATATAAAAAAAAAAACAGAAAATGTTAGCTGACATACCATACAAACTGGTGAAAAAGCAACAATCCATACAAATAAGCCAGTTTAACAAAAAGATACTTTTTTTCACTAATCTGTGACTAATCTTTCACTCAAACCTTGCAAGTAGAGATGTCACAATACTCAAATATTTAGATAGGAGCTTTACCCAGTTAAATGCCATTTTGTTGCTAATATAATAGATAAAATGAAAACTAGCAGTTATTTGCTAATTGCATAAATGCAGTACATTCTGCATTAGCCCATGCCTCACTAACAAGCTATAAAACACAAGATATAGGCAGAAATCTAAGCATAATCTTTATACCACTAAGCAAGAATTTTCCAATTTCTTTTCTTCTGTTCCTAATCACTTATTTGTAGTTAATGTAAAATTCCAACCAGTAGTACCCAATTCGAGTTAAAATTTTACATCACAACTTGATCTAATCTATATATTATTTACAAAACTGAATACATAGAGCATACCCAAGAGCCAACTCTGGACACACGTTTCTCCGAGTAATTGATCACCTCGCCTCCGTGGCAATGGAACCGGAAGAGGCCATCAAGGACTAGCAGAAACTCGCCATCTATCTAGAGCAAGTCATTGGATGTTCTGTTTACGCAACACCAGTTCTGCAGTTGGAAGATTTTTGTTGGTTTGTTTTAATCTTAGGTGCCATTACAATGACAGGCTGCCTTCACAGCACAGCTTCAAGGTGAGGTGGGTGTTGGAAAAGAAGCAGGAGGGCAGACAGATCATGCTCGGAGGGGCCACTTGTGCTGCCACAATAAGGGACAAAGAAGGGACATGATACAGGGAACGGGCTGGGGGGGTGGAGGAAGACGAAGTCTGAGACCGTCCATATACAGTGGTGACGCCCAAGTGTGCTTCCTCAGCACGCCACCCGAGCCGCAGGGCAGGCAGCTCAGGGGGGACACCGCCACCCGAGTCTAACCACACAGAAGGTGTGTCCTCTCAGCAACTTCCTTCCACTCTCAGACGTCACCACTATGAATGCATGGAAAAGATTTGGCCGGGGCGAAAGGCACCGTCTCACACATGGACAGCAGCTGGTGTCAGATTCACACACACACACACACACACACACGACATAATGAAGAGTTAGAGGGGAAAAGCAATGAATCATTGTGTGACCTAGCCAGGTTTTCAACCCGGTGGCACTTCAGTAGGGGTGACTTCATTATGAGGGCCACAGATTTGGCTGCACCTGGTGTTGTATAAATCCACTGTGACATCCCTAGAGAACTGTACTGTGACATCCCTAGTCTTACACTAAACCACTGTGATAAAGGAAAAGGCTTGTCAAAATCTCACATGTTCTGCTCATTCTGTCATTTTATTACCCAATTATCCATTACATTTTCCAATCACTTTACATAACCAACCATTTTCATCGTTGTCACACTATTGTAAACCACATCAGCAAGTTAATACATAAAGCTTTGCATTTCAAAAAACTAGACACTTTAGTAACAATATTACAAAGGTTTTAGCTTCAAAAATAACTGAAAATGAAAAAAATAAACTTTTAAAGAATTAGCATCATAAAATTAATTTATTCCAAGTAAAAATACAAAATAATATTATGACATTGACCAGATATGAAAGTCCCTCCCAGAAACAACTCTATTAATGATTGAGAAAGCACTCCTTAAAGAAAATACGAAATAAAATGAAAAATATGTAAATATGTTTAATTTTTTTCTTAGCAAAAAATCTTTCTAAAAATAACAATGAAAATTTGTCTCAGTACAAAGGCTACATTACTATTGAAAAAATACCAGCATGAAGAAAAGGTACATATTTGACAGTAGAAAAATGATTTCAGTGAATCACAATGTCTAAAGTTTGCAATGAAAATAAATCTGCAATAAAGATTTATGCCTTTTTTCTTTTCTTTTTTTTTCTATTTTTTATACAAACAGTACAAACAGTATTGCACATAACAACAAATAGTCGAGGTTAGGTTATAGCCTTCAAAAAATCGACTAGTTCAAGTGTCACATCAAGGAAAGGCCACAGCAGGCCCTGTGATACTCAGGGGCTCCCCAGTCAAGCTGCAGGTCAGAACACCTCTGTGTGTTAAAAAATAATTCTTTTTTGAAGGACCCTCTCTTTTAATATAACATTAACAACTTGGGGGCACATTTATTTACAAAACAAAAGGGAACATGTTATAATTTAATAAACTAAAAAAGTTCTCTTTAAAAAAATACAAACAGAAGAACTCTTTCACAATCCTGGTCAGTCGTGCACAATCAACGCTTGATTATAAATATACAAATTAAGGGAAAGTCGTTTCCACCATCTATTCACAACTTTCAGCACCAAATGGAGTTTCGCTTTTGGAACCTGTTCTTCACAACAATGGTTTTTTGCCTTCACGTTAGCTTTATGCTGTACAATCTCCCAGCTTGGTTTTTTTTTTTTTATCTCAGTGTTATTTTAGTACATGAAAGAGGGGTGCTTCTTCAAAACATTTTGCTTCTTTCACATAATTAGGTAGATTTCTGTAGGTTAGATATGATCTTTAATATTATAGTTATAAAGCTCTAACTTCTTCATTTTCAAAAAACACAAATAAGCATGAAAAAAATAAAGTTACCCATCTGTTAAATCATTTTTCTTGCAGAATTAAATTAATATATATTTTTCTGAATAAACTTACTTAGAAAATATCATTTTCTTTCCTATATTTCAAAATTGAGGTATTGCAAAAGATCATGTCAGTCAGAAAGCATGCCTTTTTCCTTAAAAACAAACAAACAAAAAAATCTTCAGCCAACTTTTGAAAACTGTCTAGAATACAAAAAGTAGTAGTGCATAACAAAATTTCTTGTACAGATGAAAAAAACCACAAACATAGAAAAAAAACAAACAGAAAACCACAGCTGGGCTGGAAAAAAGCAATTATTACCAAAAAGCCCAGAGGTAACCTCAAAAGGGGAGAATTCTAATAAGCATTTTTAATCCAGTAAAAAACTATTTTGTTTTTCCTTTTTGAAAACAAACTATAGTTTGAGAGCTGGTAATTGCAACTAAACACTGGAGAAACAGAACAAAACAAAAACAAGCAATATTAACTTAAGACAGTACACGGACATCACAGCACATAAAACAGCGACTTGAATCTATTCTGCAGTGTCATATCCAGTCAGATTGTCCCCAGAATTCCAAAACATAGGAAGAAGATTAAAAAAAAGATCTACATAGTCTCACAATCATTGTGTGTGTTTATATATTACTATCTGCAGCCCAAGAGTGAATGCTAAAAATGTCCATGGCAGTCCCAGCAGGTCTTCATTCTATTCAAGCTTTACAGGATAAACCCAGGGAATTAAGTAGTTAATTTCTCACCCAGACAACCAACCCTGCCCAGGCCATCTTAGTTTGCACAGACATTTCTTTAGCATCACCATCTCGCAACTTTCTTAAAATGTGCCTAGTTTGTCAATCTGACAACTTATCTCTATATACTGTATATATTCCTAGTGTTTGTAAGCTAAGATGAGCTCTTTGGTTTTCTGGACAAGGTCTGAAGCTATGTAAAATGGTGCAAGCACTAGGAGATTGTAACTAAGAGCTCATGTGTTAGTTAATAATATACCAGTTAGGAACTGTCAAGTTCGTTAATGTCTGACACAGAGGCTTTAAACAGTTAAGTTTGATCACAGTTAGACATAATCACTTTACTATATAAAATAAATTGCACAATATATAACAGAGCACCGCAAAGTACTTCATCTACCATCCACGAATTTGCTTTAAGAATATCCTACACCTAGCTTTTATATTGGTTGTAATATAGGCCATTCTGTATGGGCTCTTCCTAATTTCAGAAGCATTCCATTTATTGAGGCATGCCTTCCTCCAGTCAATTACCAATTCTTTGAATGAAAAATCTTTTAAAAAAAATCAGTATTTTATAGCTTATATAGATTCTTAATTTGTGCATTGTGGGAAGGTTTTATACTAGACATTGGATATAAAATTTATTGCATGCAGCAACCTGATTAAGTAAACATGCAGTCAGAAATAGTGACCTTCCGTTGAAGCTTTCTCAAGTCTCTTCTGATCTCCTTCCGGCAGCTGATTCTATCCCTAAATCACAAAAGTGTGTTGTTGGGTTTTTTTTTAAATTGATACTTTAGCCTGAATAGAGTATTATGGTATTAATAATACCACTTTAATAGCAGCAAAAGCTATTGCAGCATAAATTTACATAACACTAAAAGATCTAACTAAAATCCTTAGCAAAACAAAAATCAAACATGAAGGAAAAATAAAGATTCAGCTTATGAGGTATCCTTACATGTCAAAATAGAGAGCAACTAAAGGCTTATTTTCATTAAGGGTTATCCTTACTCTAAATGACCCCAACTAATGACTGCTGAATTGTTGTGAAGTTTTTGCTACATCTGCCACCTACTCCCGAGCATTACCTTTGGTAAGTCTTCTCCTAGGGGCAACTCTCTAAGTTTCTGAAAATAAGTGCATGCTCCAGTTCAAAAACAATCAGAACAACAACACAACAACAAAAAATCACAGACGTCAACCTGGTGGCCGCAGATGAGAATGGCAGTCTACGTACTGTCACGAGTGACAAATCAGGTGTAAGAAATGAAGGTACCAAGCAGACAAAGGTGTGAATCAAAGTGCAAATCAGTACCGTTATACACTCTGCAATTCTGCATTATACTGGACACTGAGTTCAGTAATATGACTGTAAATAATAATAATAAAAAGACCCATTTCTTCTTTAAAAATCGAGAACGAATGCACAGATTTCCAGAACACTGTAAGCCCTGAGGCAGTGCCCTCTCTTTTCCCTCCTTGTTATCTACTCCAGTACTTGTGGCTGGGTCTGTCCTGGGCTCAGCTCCAGCGGAACGGGACATGGCGAGGGCGGTCACCTCCCTCCTTCACCAGCGGTTTGTGGAACTCTCGCCCGGCGCGGGAGTGGATGCTTGCCCAGCAGTACTCGCAGTAATACTGCAGACAGGTGACGTTGGCACAGAAGAACGGGGCAAACTTTCCACCGCAGCGCGTGCCCTGGCACTCATCGCACATCTGATCATCCAGCACGTATGGCTTCACTTCCACCTGGACCCAAAGAGGAAAGACAGGAAAACAGCTTTAGCAAAGCCGCCTCGTGTTTCTTCCTTTTGAGAGTCAACAGTATAGCTTAATGATGCAGCTCAGTCAGACGCCGCTTCGAACTCAGCTAGGGCTGAATGGTAGCTGAGCACGGGCTTCGGAAGCTGCTGCTTGCTTTACTAGTCGTGTGCTTGTAGGTAAATTCTTAACCTCTCTGTGCTTCTGTTGGCTCCATCTGTATATCTGTAAAGTGGGTATAACATTTATACACACACGTATTTATATATCTGTAAAATGGGTATAACAGTGTCTCCCTCACAGGGCGCTGCGGAGGATTGAGAGGCAGCGATGAGAAAGCACACGAGCTGAACAAGGCGGGACAAGGGAGAGCGTTCCAGGGAGAGGAACCAGCTAGGCCGCAGGCGGGAAGCAGGGCACACACTTGGGGAACGGATTGGCAGGAGCCAGGCCACAGGCAGAGTCACAGCGAGGCCGGCAGGGCAGGCTGAAGGGCGACGCACTGTGAGGCTCCGGGCTTCGGTGTTTTAACAACAAGGCCTCAGAAGACCAGCATCCCAGCACTGTAGACAGCGGGCCGGAGGGAAAGGGGGCGCCTAGTGAGACGTTAGACGCTACCGTAGTAATTGTGGCTTTTCCGTTTTTTGGACTTTAATGATTTAATGTCCCCCCAAGACTGCAAGCTTCAATGGAGGAGAACTTTTCATCACAGCCCTTCAGGGGGCATTTTATAATCTAAATGAAGCTACACTGTGTTATGTGAAAACCAAAAGCAAGAATGAGCAAAAGGTAGCACAGTTTTCCCCTGTCCTCTTCCCAGAACCTCAGAAAAGGAACGTCATTAATGTTTTCATCTCGAATGTTAGAAATGAGCAGGAAGGTGGCAGGTCAGCGATCAGGCTCCTCCCCAAACCGACCTCCAGAGACACCCCAGGGAAGAGTAGCCACTGTGGCCGCTGGGGCTGTGCGGTCTGTGACCTGAGCTACGTGCCTGACGACTCAAGCTGCCTCTGGATGCCGCCAGGAGGTTCCGGCAGGGCACGGGGTGGGCTGCACAGGAGGCGCAGCAGGGAGGCCAACGTCGGGGGAGCAGGAAAGGTGGGGACGCTGAGGATCAGACCCTCGACTTTCCTGGTTCTCCTTCCCTTCCGAAAGCCCTTTTGCTGGCCTCCTCGAGAGTTCTATCTCCAGCCACAAGCTCTAGTCTGCAGGCCCCTCGGCCAGCTAGAGATTTCTACTTGGAAGATCGGAGAAGACCTGTATCAGCTCTTGGTTGCTCAGGGGGAAAATGTCTCTGCTCTGGCCCTAGTTCCCTTCTTCCTGTTTCTCCCTTCCCAACTTGACAAGTTAGCGAGTGGGCTTCAAAAGAAATCTCTCACATTCATCTCTGCATCATAATCACAACTGTAGTGGCTTTGTATCATCTGCCTGGGTTCAAATCCAGGCCACATTATTAGCTGTGCAACCTTAGGCAAGTTTCTTAGCCACTCTGATCCTCTGTTTCCTCATCTGTACACTGGGGGGAAGAGTTCATACTTTATAGCGTTCCCATGAGGATTAAATGAGTTAAATCACACAAAGCACAGAGAACGGCAGCAGGCACGTCAAAAGCACTAAGCACAGTTATCCTTCCTACTGCTTCCTCTCTAGTGTAGACTGTCACAACTTGCGTCTGGATGTGTTCACTATCGATGGCCTCCAAGCTCCGCGACTTCCCTGGTTCGATTCTCCCATGTACATGCTGACGTTTCAATAATCTCCTTTCACAAGGTTCCTCTCCTGGTCAGATTCTCCACCGCCCACGGGATCAAGCCCAGCTGCCTCGGTAGGAGAGGGGACCCTCCGTCTCCAACAACTCAAATACAAGCAAGAGCCTTCATGGTCTGCCCCGATCTCTCTCCCGACTCGGCCTCAACTTAAACTCTGCCTAGTCTCTATTTTTACTGCACTTTCTTCCCACTTTAAATGCTCAGCCCACTCAACAATTTCATGTATCCAATGAGGCCCAGTCTATCTTTTTCTTTCTTAACATAAAATTAACCACTTTAAAGTGAACAATTCCGTGGCATTTAATACATTTACAATGTTGTACAACCACCGTCTCTATCTAGTTCCAAAACATTTTCATCGCCCTCAAAGAAACCCTGTGCGACTAAGCAGTTATTCCCTTCCCTCTCTCCCCAGCCCCTGGCAACAACCAATCGCATTCTGTCGCTATGGATTTACCTATTCTGGATATTTTATATAAGCGGAATCATATAATATATGAGCTTTTGTGTCTGGCTTCTTTCACTTATCATGTTTTGAGGTTCAATCATGTTATAGCATGCAGCAGTATTTCATTCCTTTTTAGGACTGAATAACATTCCATTATACATGTATGCATATGTGTGTATATATACCACACTTTTTTAATCCATTCATTCATTGATGGACAATTAGGTTGTTTCCACCTTTTGGTAGGTGTGAATAGTGCTGCTATGAATATGTGTGTAGGCATATTTGTTTGAATACCTGTTTTCAATTCTGTTGAGTATACACCTAAGAGCAGAATTGCTGAGGCACAAGGCAATTCTATGCTTAACTCTTTGAAGAACTACCAAATTGTTTTCCTCAGTGGCTGTACCATTTTACATTCCCAGCAGCAATGTACCAGAGTTCCAATTTCTCTATACATTCACCAACACTTGCTGTGTTCCATTTTTGTGATTACAGCCATCTTAGTAGGCGTGAAGAAGTGTCTTGTGGTGGTTTTGATTTGCATTCCCTACTGACTAATAACATGGAGTATCTTTTCATGTACTTGTTGGCATTTGTAGATCTTTGGAGAAATGTCTATTCAAGTCCTTTGCCCATTTTTTAACTGGATTGTCTTTTTGTTGTTGAGTCGTTTATGCTAGATACTAGACTTTTATCAAACATACGATTTGCAAGTCATTTCTCCTATTTTTGTGGGTTGTGTTTCACTTTCTTAATAACATCCTTTGATGCACAAAAGTTTTTAATTTTGGTGAAATACAATTTATCTATTTTCTTCTTTTGTTGCTCCTCCTTTTGATGTCATATTTAAGAATCCACTGCCAAATCCAAGGTCACAAAGATTTACCCTAATATTTTCTTCTAAGAATTTTATGGTGTTAGCACCTATATTTAGGTCGATTGATTTCGAGTTAATTTTGTATACAGTGTGAGGCAAGGGTCCAACCTCATTCTTTTACACGTGGATATCCAGTTGCCCCAGCACCATTTGTTGAAGAGATTATTCTTTACCCTTTCAATGGTGTTGAAAACCCTGTCGAAAATCAATTAGAGGCCCAGCTTTCCTTAATTATTTCAGTCCCACAGGGATCTATTCCCTCCTCCTTTGAACTTAATACTCCGTATTGTTCCTCTGACATTCCCCGTCGGTAGTCCTGTCCTGGTCAGCATTGCTCCACAGCTTCAAGCAACTTGAGGACAGAATCCCGCAGCAAGACAGGACCGTGGCAGATCCGGGTAAGACTGTGGTCTGCAGAGATCTGAGCTCCTGGGGTAAGGGAGCTATAGGCTTGTGAGAGTGTATCTAACTGGCCTGATATTCCTGCATCTGAAGGCCAAGAAGGAGCCCAAATGGTGGAACGAATTCCCTCTGCCCCAAGACTGGAGGACGGCTGGCTGAGGCAGGGCACGGAGGGAAACGGCAGCAGCCTGCTTTCCCAGCTCCAGTCTACGAGCTGAGGGCTGCTTTGCTTCCACCACCAGGCAGATGTCTACGCTCAGGGTGCTCCAGCAACCAGATCTGAGCCTCAGTAAGCCTAGAAAAGGGGATCCAGCAGTCAGAGAGAGGGCTGGTCTGAAGAAAGAGAATTCACACTCAGTAAGAGAAAGCTGCTGGATGAAAAAGACAACAGCCGTGTATAATATATACCATTTATAAATATGAAAAGAGCACTTAAGGAGATTCAACTCTATCACAAAGAAGATTTTCTGGTAATATTTTTTTTAAAAAAGGTTGCTCTTGTTCAGGTGTAAAAATGGTCTTGCGGTCATGTGGAGTTCTCTTCCCCTCCAGTTTCCTTCGTTTTTAAGAGCTTTAGTTAATTTTTCAAATTGAACTTAAAGTCACAAAAAAATAACCATTTTAAAATGAATAATCTAGGGGCATTTAATACATTCACAATGTGTAACCACCACCTCTATCTAGTTCCAAAACATTTTGATCACCCCAAAAGGAAAACTCTTACTCCCAGCTTTATTTTTTTAAACTCTTTTTTAGAGATACATACTAAGTTATTTAACTGAATTATTTCAGGATGAAATGACATGATGTCTGGGATCTGTTTCAGAATAATCTGAGGTGAGGGTGGGAAAGTGGGTAGAGGTATAGATGAAACAAAATTGGTCAAAGTTGATAATTATTGAAACTGGACGACAGGAACACTGTATGTTGATAATTGTTGTAAATGGATGATGGGGTTCATTACACTGTTCTCTATACTTTTGCATGTATTCAAAGTTTTTTATTACTAAGAAGTTAAAAAATCTAAGCCGTGGCATTTTGACTAATTAAGCTATCAGATGAATTGAAGAGAGGATATAACCACTGTTGAGATCCAGTTCAGTGGCATTTCAAAGCTCTGGAAAAAAACAATTTGAAAAGTAAAGAGTAAGAAGAAAGAAAAGAAATTTTAGAATAGATCCAGGAGAACCTAATATTAGAGTAACAAAAGTTCCAGAAGCAGAAAAAAACGGAGGAAAAGTAATCACTTGACAGGAGTCCTGAAACTGCAAATCAAAGATACCACCGGGTCCAGTCTGGACTGATGAGAAAAAACCACACCACCAGGCACATCTTAGTAAAATCATGAGCTAAAATTTCTGAACTCTAAAGGTAAAGAGAAAATTTTACATGCTTCCAAGTGAAAAAACCTAGTTACTGTCTCCTACAAAGGAAAGGAAGAAACAAACTGGCATCAGACTTATCTGCACACTGGAAGATGGAACACCGAGGAATACTGTCTATTAGGCTCAGAGAAAAAGACACAATCCCCAAATCCTGCAGCATCTAGTCAAGATATTTCTCTGTCAAGAAGACTTGTAAGAAAAGTAGTAGCTTTATGCTATTGTAGCAATAAAAATGGAGAAAATATCCTATTCACAATTGTAACAAAAATTATAAATTAGTCGGAATGAACCAAACCATAAAGACACAGGACCTATATGGAAAAAGAATTAAAAATAAAAAAAAGAAAGTAACTAAAAAAAAACACACACCAACTAGGTCTGTATGTACAAATTAAGGGCAAGGCAGACCTTCTTAATAAGGACTAGAAACCTAGAAGCTTCCGAAGAAAATAAATATATTAGACTATGTAAAAATAAAATATGCTTAAACGGCAAAGATACCATGAGAAAAGTCAACAGGCAAATGACAGATTTGCAAAAAAAAAAAAAAAAAAAAAATGCAGATTATTATTTATACTATACTTAAATGGCAAGAAAAAGACATACAACATAGTGAAAAAACAGGTAGAGGATAATTCACATAAGAATCCACAGGCAATCCACATAAAAAGATAGACACATTTATTAGCAGTCAGGAAAAAGAAAATTAATATCAGTTTATTCTCATCAGACCAGCAAACATTTAAAAGAAGTGATAACTATTTCTTATCAATTGCTGACAGAAATGTTAATTGCTACAACATTTTTAAAAAGCAAACTAGCAAACTCTTAAAATTAAAAATACCTATACTCTTTGATCCAAGAATCCCACTGTTGATTGTTGTTAATGCTGTAATCCCAACACTTGGAAATATAACCATCAGATGTGAGGACACATGTAAAGTATATTTATTGCAGAATTACCCAGAGTGGCCAAAAACTGGAAACAAAGTAAATGTCCACCTATAGGGAAATGGTTGAATAAAATGTGGTACATCTACCCCCATGGAATATCATGCAGTCACCAAAAAGACTGAATTAGTGCTCCACCAGTTGATTTGAAAGGATTTCCACAACATGGGGATGTTAAATTCAAGCGGAACGATGGTCATGAACACCTACCACAAACTGTAAAACAACAGACAAACAAATTAAGGTCATGTAATACATTCGTGCTGATATACGAAAATGCAGAATGTCTATTCAGGCTTCCAGCTGAGCTTCACAACAAAGCTCCTTACTGGCTGAGGGGTTTTGAGGGATTGAGTCAATACAGTGCTCAGGAGGTCTGCCACGAAGCTCCATCATGACCGTCTCCAGGCCAGAGGTACACAGCGATGCCTTATTTAATCAGCCTTCTCAGTGAATAACAGATTCCTCCTAAGTTACGCTTCCAGAGAGCAGAAATTTTTCCTTTTCAATGGAAATCTTTCTAAAATGTACTATTTATTCTGCCTTCTCTTAATCATGGGACATTATGAATGTCTTTTATAGTAGTGCCAGGTAATACAATGCCGGGGACAGTTTTCACTTTTCCTGTCACTTCAAAATCTGTCTTCTATCACTTTGAATAATACCTTTCAATGACCCTTTATAAATTTACAACTTCCAATCGGACTGAAAAGCTAGATAATCAAGTTTGCTAAGACTTGCCATTAAATGCCAGTCAGTAAGACTCTGAATAAAGCCAAAAAAAGAAAAGGATGTGACTTTTGGATTGCTCCTGTGCTCTCAGAGGCCCTTCCTGACAGCTTCCAGGGGGCTGCCTTCCAGATGGGGAAGAGTGCTATTGCCACGAAGCCACTCCAGCACCCGCATGCAGGGTGCTGGTCCAAAGAGCAGAGGCTTGTCCCACAGACAAGACACACACGATGACTCAAAATCATCCAAAACACAGAGGTGCAAGTTGGCGACCACAACCTCTCAAAAGGCAACAGTTAAGAGTGTCTCTGACAATTTATATCAACAAAGAGAAGCAGCTGCATGAAGGACGTGGGAGCTGGCTGCCCCTGCACTAAGGAAGGGTGATTATTTTGGCTCAAATGGATTCACTTATTTGACTAATATTTATGGAGCACTTATACCTTGTAAGCCACTACATTAAAAACTGAAATACAATAGAGAACAAGATATAGTTCTTTCCTAAGATAATTCATGGTCTACGTGAGAGTTTCTTAAAGGTATTCCCAAAGTTTGTAGTTTTCGCCATATCCTAATGCCATCTGTACTATGACTTGATGTTTTACTTGACTATCTAGATTAATTCTATTTTTCCCCATACACAGATATACAGCTATGAAAATAAAAATGGGTTTCTCTGTTAACCATCTAAATCACCTGAAGTATCATTAAGCTCTGACACTTTCGAGACACCAACCTACTGGGATCACATCGCTGATCTATGCTACCATTAAAGTCCAAACACCAGAACCCTATGCAGAGCCAATCATATCACCAAGCTGACCCTCTAATTCAAAGAGATTTGCAGGCAAGGAGATGAAAACTTCCTACAGAGAGACACTTAAATTCCTACCATATACCAAATGGAGATGACCATGCCCAAAGATGGTGAGGAACATGTGAAACTTATTGATGAGCTGGTAACCAATAAGGATAAGGAGGACTGATGTGGAACCCTGCATAAGTGGCTGTAAGAAGATGGATAAAGGGAATAACATATTTAGAATGATATCAACAAGAGAAAGCCATACTTTCACAACCTGACCTCGGTGCTGACATTGTTTTGTTTCTAACAAGCTAGAGAAAATATTTCTGTCTGCAGTTATTTTGGTACCAGTCAATAAAATGACCTCCCAAAGTAAATAAAGCAATGACTAAAGAGCTCTTGGTGGCAGAGAGGAGATACCTAGGGAGATCATAAACTATTCACAGGTCCAGAATTCCCTCTCCTTAGACCTGAGAAGTTGTAGTAATGAGGAGGGAGGCATTAGCCAAGATCAGGCTTAGTTTGAATTATGTGCTAAAGGTCATATTAAGGACAGCCAAAAACTGGTCCCTGAGGCCGGCCCCATGGCCAAGTGGTTAAATTCGCATGCTCCACTTTGGTGGCCCAGGGTTTTGCTGGTTCAGATCCGGGGTGTGGACCTAGCACCGCTCATCAGGCCATGCTGAGGCGGCGTCCCACATAGCACAACCAGAAGGACTACAATTAGAGTATGTAACTATGTACTGGGGGGCTTTGGGGAGAAGAAGAAAAGAAGATTGGGGGTCAGCCCATGGCGCAGTGGTTAAGTTCGCACATTCCACTTCAGAGACCTGGGGTTCGCCAGTTCGGATCCTGGGTGCGGACGTGGCACCGCTTGGCAAGCCATGCTGTGGCAGGTGTCCCACATACAAAGTAGAGGAAGATGGGCACAGATGTTAGCTCAGGGCCAGTCTTCCTCAACAAAAAGAGGAGGATTGGAGGCAGTTAGTTCAGGGCTAATCTTCCTCAAAAAAAAAAAAAAGAAGATTGGCAACAGGTGTTAGCCCAGGGCCACAAGACTGGTCCCTGCTGCAATCCCCCCTTTGGTGATAGGAAAAACCAAATTAAGCCTGTCAGATACCTAGCCATCCCGAGGCAGGCAAGGCATGCCTACAGGCAGACGAGATCCGAGTAGAAGCAATAACTTCAGACAACGGAGTCAGAGTGGACAAACTGGAGACAGAGGCCAAGTGAAGCGGTCTAATTTAACAGGGGAAATGTAAACCTTGCCAGAACTCAGGGAGGCCACTGATCATCCGGGGGAAGATGCTTCCTGGAAAAACCAGTTTATTTTGTGTGCTCCAAACTTTTAAATATAATGTGCTCCTAATCGTCTTGGCAGGTGTCATAGAGTACATCTATCCAGGCCTAAAAACCACAGTAATCTCATTACCATTCCCACTGAACACTGTGTCTTTACAGTTGCTAATGCAGGTCCTCCACCGGCAGACAATATTAAGAATGTTTAAACATAAATTTTTAGTTTTTCAATTGACTATGAGCTGGAATCCTGCTGTTTAGAATGCAGATGACAGATGCCTAGGAAATTAAAGTAGCAACGTGAAAATAGCTTTTCCTTAGCAACAAAGTTATCCACAACCTTCCAGATACAGCAAATTCACGGTTATTAACTTTAGCAGCAATCTGGGGTAGATTAAAAAAAAAACATAGGGGAAATGGTTTGAATTTTATTTTTCTTTTTACCTCTCAAAGGACGGGATTTACCATTTTTCATATTTTCCCAAAGTGCTAGGGGAAGGAAGATTTTAAAATCACCCTTGTGCCTTTCCCACAGTTCAGAGTGTGCTTACGTGTGCTAATGTTGACACATCTGTGATATGTTTATAGAGTACAGAGAGATCTGTGAGTGCTCTGTTTGGCCTTAAGGTAACTTTTTCACAAAACAAAGAAGGGCCGACTGACAACATCCTGCACAATCCATAGATCCACCCCCTACTCTGGTTCCCTTGCATGGTGCTTGGGAGTGGGGCTGGAGGTGAGGATGTAAACCAGCCCCAAACCAAGCTCTAGTAGCAGAAGAGTGCATCATGTGGAGAATCAAGAGTAAGAAAATCATGAAATATCTGTGAAATGCCTAACTGCCATGGCAGCACCCCCCACCCAGGGTGTAGGAGTGCAGAGCACCTGGCTCTATCCATTAACTCGCTATATCACAACCTTCCAGGCCTCAGTTTCTCCTACCCTATGAGAGGTTTAGACCAGCTCTTCCAAGTAAGAATAAGCACTCACCAGAAATTGCTAATTGACTGATACTCCCTGGCTTCTGGGGTTAAAGAACTTGAATCATGTCCCACTAAGAATACTACTTAAAAAAATGGTGATGGTCTTTTCCCCATCAGTAATCTCATAAACAGCCTCTATACTCAGATATGAGCAAGAAAGAACATTTAACAACTCTAAAGTGTTTTCACATTAAAAATGATCACAATTCCAAGAGAGAAGGCATGACAAGAGAGAACTGGACAGGAGAGATCAGGGGTCAAGACTAGGAAGGACAGACAAGACAAAAAAGGGTCAACACTATTCAGAAAAGAGGATATCTTTCCCTCTTTCTTTAGGTGACCCAAACTCCATTTAAAAACTATTTCTAGTCAAAGGCTCTGTGACTCCTTGTGCTTTAAAATAAGCCTAGGTAGGATTAGTTTAGATAAGACTTGAACTTGCTTCTGGGTGTTGCTTCCTCTCAAAGGGTCAAATCAAACATAGCTATAGCTACAGCTAGGAAGAAATCACGCCAGATCAAGGCGGGCCAGTGACAGCAAAATAAATGTCTGGGTTGTGGGAGTCCCAGACTCCCAGGAGCAGAGTCAGTCTGGGAACAGGTCATCAGAACCCTCACTTCTTTTGCTATTGAGTCATCTCACATATTCCAGCCGGCCAGGAACAAAGTGTAGTATTCTCAGCACTTCTGTTAGAGTGGTTAGTGGCTCATACTAATCTTCACACAGGCTAAAAACATAAAGCCTTTGATAGTCTTTAGCTAAAATTCAGGCCCAACATGTTTCTAGCAAAGAGAGAAAAAAAGATTAAATACATGAAGTACTTGAAATGCTTGCCAAGAGAGGTGCAATGGATAACATCCCGTTAAATCAAAAATGCGTTATTCTAAAGAGTACGCTCTTCAAAGCAAATATTATGTTATAGCTTAGCTACCACAACGTTCCTTAAATAAAAGTATCAGAAAGCCCAAAATTAGCTAATGAAAAGTCAGTCTCTCTGGTATTTTGCATTAAGCTAAAACAGAGTCAAGGGAACATTATTTGTCAACGGTATATTAATTTCAAACTATTTTTCCTTCTTATACAGAGAATGGAATGTTAGAAAGATACCATAGATAATTTCAAGCAATCAAAAGACAAAGAACTATAAACACCAAAGGCAATATCTACCACACGTTTGATGCTCCACCACCATGGATATGTACCTGCTGCTTCCCTGCCCCACCTCAACCTCCTGTAGATAGAAACCATATGTTCAGCAATCCCACTTCTGGGTATTTAATCAAAAGAATTGAAATCAGCATCTTGAAGAGAGATTTGCACTATCATGTTCGTTGCAGCATTATTCACAATAGCCAAGGTGTGGAAGCAATGTAAATGTCCACCAACAGACGAACGGATAAAGAAAATGTGGTCTAGACATTAAATGGAATATTACTCAGTCTTAAAAAAGAAAGAAATCCTGTCACATACAACAACACGAACCTTAAAGGTATTATGCTAAGTGAAATAAGCCAGTCACAGAAGGACAAATACTGCATGATTCTATTTATAAGAGGTATCTAAAGTAGTCAAACTCATAAAAAGCAGAAAGTAGAATGGTGGTTGCCAGGGACTGGGAGCAGGGGAAGCAGGGAGTTGCTGTTCAAAGAGTATAAAGTTTCAGTTATACAAGAAGAAATACTTCTAGAGATCTGCTGTACAACATTGCACTTACAGTTAATACTACTGTACTGTACACTTAAAAACTTATTAGGAGGGTAGTCTCACGTGTTTTTTCACCACAATAATAATAATAAAAAAAGAATATATGCGGTGAGTGGGACACACTTGGAAAAAAGGGACTGAGGAAGGGAAAAACAATCAACTGCTTATAAAACTTCTGAATTTGAGCATGAAAGAAGAAAAGAAGCTGAAAACACAGTATTTTCTCAACTGAGTTCCCTAAAACATTATTCCCAAGAGACGGTACGTTTTAGAAGAGTTCTATGATCAAAAAAATTTGTGAAAAATTGCTTATTGTCTCCTTTTTGGAGCTTCACAATGAAGATAAGTATATAAAATATTCTAAGAAGTCCTAGATAAACCAGTCTATTTAACTTTCTTCAAGAAAGCACTTCTGAACTCATCTGACTCAGAAAAAGACTCAGTTTGTAAAACAGATACCAAACTTCCAAGGGTTCAAGTTTCATGGAGAATGATTTAGGAGACGGTGGTTTAGGGGAACTGATGTTAAGGACACATTTCTGAGCAGGGCAGACCTGCCTACCACGAGCTCCTCTTCCTGTTTCAAAAACTCAAATAACCCCCACCTTTACCCCTATCTTGCCTGAAATATTTAACCCCTTTCATCACCTGAAATTCCAATTCGACTGTCTAATAAGCATCTTCCAGAAGAGCTTAAATATTAGTCATTGATAGGTTCACGTAAATCAGTGTTATCACTGCCACTACACGTTGACAGAGCGCTTTCCAGTTTTCAAAAGCACTTTCATTAACACACATACAAACATCCTTCCTTCAAGCTATAGAAGTGGTCCAGTCAAGACTAAAGCCCAGATTGGCTGATTCTAGCCTAATATCCTTTCTACTAGTAAAAAGGTCTCTATGGGCTGAGTTGGCAGACTATAACCAATGTTTACTGCATGACACATTTCAAGTTATACACATTTGACTTACAGACTTTTAGGAGACAACATGACCAAGTTGAGCTAAACAGTAGTTGGTGGGGGGAGCCCCTCAGATTTTTGTAAAGAAATTGTTCACATCAACCAAATCATATGTTTTTGTTAGACCAAGGGAGATCCGACTGATTCTACTCTTACGAATCTTCTCAGGACCGCGATGAGTAGACAAAAGGGTAGAAAAATGGCCATGTAAAAAGATTACCCATTTTCTAATGATCTCATTTTTCACACTACAAAAATCTTTCATATGTAAGTGACCTATACTTGAGTTATAAAGAAAACTAGATTTAGCAGAGCTTTCACATCTTAAGTGTTCACTTGGCATCACTTCTAAAAACACCATTAAAACAGAATGAGTACAGGTGCCCTCTTTTGCCCTTATTGTACTTAAATACTTTAAACTGTTCCAGTTTTCACAGAAACACTGTTCAAAGGAATATAAGAAGAATTTAATCCTAACCTTCTACTCAATTTCAGGTTCAAAATTTTTTCATTATCAGAGAAAAGATACTGGTAAAAACACCCCTTCCTAAACTAAAGAGAAAAAAACCTTCAATCCTTTAAATGGGAAAATGTATACAGGTGTTTACGTCAGTAAAAGGAACTTAAGAGTCTCTATGTGTGTGTCTTGACTAATATCCAACCAGCACGTTGGCAGATCGGCACCCATGTTAATTTCTTTTTTCTTAGTGTCAATTTCAACTATTTTATTATCCTTATATTAAAGATTCTTAGTAGAACTGAGTAGGCACTTTGAAAGGAAAAAAAAAAAGAGTCACTAATTAGCCTTGGACATATGGTTAGGCAACAGCACAATTTAAATAGGCCAGGCTCAGCAATAATACAAATCAACATCTGTACAGCCTAATAACTTTTCAAAGCACTTCTTCATCTACCATTGTTTATCTGTGTAATAAACCATAAGATAGGTAGGCTGGTGTTTTTACTAGTATAGGACAATAAAATCAGTAAAATCAAGCCTCTAAAAGGTAAAGTATAGACTCAGATCTCCCAATTCCCAAGCCAGGACACTTTTTCACTAAGACCATGGTTCTCTGGGTGGTAAGGATAGGAGTGGGTGTGGGATATACGCCCCCGACCCTTAGATACATAAACGCCCCACCCTATTAGTGTTCTAGGAAGCCTCTGCAATCCATGAGAGTATATCACACGCCTCATGTATGCCAAGGCAGAAGAAATGCTGAGAACAGCTGTGCTGGATATCATACAACCTGGATATTGTCAACACAGGGACAAATTACCAATAGGCAAATAACTGGTGAACATTAGCCATAATGCATAACATAAGCCTTAAGGGATTTTTTTCCAAGATGTTAATTTTTCCTTTGAAGTAAAAACTGAGGCACGAATTGCATTTGTATCATTTAAAATAATGTTCCATAACAAGGGTCATTATGACACTAAAAATTCCTAACATTTCCACTAAATGTTATAATCCAATGGAGCTGTATTGGCTCACACTGACTTGAAAAAGGTTTTACATGAAGACAACATAAAAGTGAAAATCAAAAGCCAAACAATTGCCAAAAAAAGCAAAAATATTTCAAACTCACTTTGTTAATGTTCAAAATGATCTACAGACATACTAGAAAATCCTACTAACAAACTCTAGCTGTGCCCTGCTCTGTGCAGCATATGTTCACCTGAAAACTTATGTGAAATACTGAAATATGTATAAAACTAAATAAAGAACCTATAATAATTCAGGGGTTCCTAACCTAGGCCTGTGGAATAAGTGGGTTTGAAAAAACATCAGACTCTTGGATGAGCAGCAAGGTTTAGGAAGGGAGTCCCTGAGCAGAGGCAACTCAGTCCTTAGAGTCAACAGGTATCTTGAATCTCCAAACCATTCCTAGATTCTCCTCTGTTACGAAATAAAGGAGGTTGGATGAGGTCATGCATAAGGTTAAGTCCAGCTTTAATGTACTACAAGTGTCAAAGAACACTTTTTGATATTCTACATAGCAAAATCTAAATTTCTTTATTGAGAAATTTATTTCTTAGTTCTTAACTAAGTAGAAAAGGAAAGTCATGCAAAGTGCCCTCTGGTGGATGGTTGGATAACGCCAAAGGTTGGATTTAATGGCTTCCCAACTGGGCCACCTCTCAAAAAATCAGTATTCTCTCAATAAGTCACTCACTCATTCGTTCATTCAAAAATAAATAATTAACGTGTTTCCACTATGTGTCAAATATTGAGTACACAGTAGCTAACACGAAAGACACACAGTCATTGCCCTCATCAATTGTATAGTCTAGCAGGGTAGATAGACATTAAACAAAGCATTATTTCATTACAGAGGTATTTAATGCCACAGAGGAATGGCAGATGGTATTGTCACAATGATCTATGGGGGAGATGTAAGCTCCAGTGAAGAAAAGATTCCTAAAAATATCCCAATTAAACTAAGACCTGAAGGAAAAGTGGCTATTAGGCAGGCAGAGGAAACAGCATCTATAATAATCCTGAAAAAGAGAGAAAAAGGCCAGTTGTGACTGGCTCAAGAGGAAAGGAGAGCTAAGGCAGAAGTATGTAGTACATGAGGGGTCATGTAGGCAACGTTAATTAAGGACTTCAACCTTTATCCTAAGGGCAGTAGAACAGAATGAAAAGGTTTAAAGGAGGGGAGGACATGATTCAAATTATGATTTTAAGCGATCACTCTGGTTTTTATGTAAAGAATGAATTGGGGAGACCAATGGGGAAGCTACTCTGATGTCCAGGTGAGAGATGAGAATGACTCACTCCAGTATCCTTGACAGCCTTCCATGGTTGCTTCCAGTTCTTGCTCTCCCATGGATCATCCTAATTTATTCTACTTCGTGCCACCCATGTAGCAAGCACTCGCACTCAGACCTCTGAGCACAGGTGGCAGAGCCAAGATCACGGCAGCTCTGTAAGGAACTACCAGTAGACGCTCTTGTCCACCTCTGCTAGTCCTCCCATTACTAGACAGACCATGGCAAAAAGTCTGTTGAAGTGTAGATTTACCAGCCCACTCCAAAAAGTCACATATTCTTGGGGGGTCCTAATTACAGTTAACGCAAGGGTCAGAAGTTTGTCCCAACAGCCTGGGCTGCCTTGTTCCTGTGACTTCGAAGAGCACAGGTTAATTAAGTAAGATCCTCTCCCTATAATGAGCTGAGCAAAATTATACAGGATAAATGCAGTGTTCCCCATGCTCCTCACTGGGGTTATTGTTCAATTATCCTTTTACTGCAAACTAAAAGGCTGTACATTAAAATACCTCTTCCCATGTTCTAAAATTGACTGTGGTGATGATTGCACAACTATTTAAATATATTAAAAACTACTGAATTGTATACTTTAAACTGGTGATTTGTATGGTATGTGAATGATATCTCAATAGAGCTGTTACCAAAACAAAAAGCAAAAACAAAAACACTACCTCTTCCTTAAAGATGAGTGAAATGACAGCAGAGATGAAAGTGCCAAAGTTACAGGATCGACTGTTCCTATAAATGTTGTATATTGACATATTTTACATTCATAGGCAAGCCAAAAAGACTCTAAGATGGTGAGAAGAAATCAAACCTATAAAGGTTGTATGTTCCCCATAAACCACTCCATCTAAAAGCTTAGCCAAAGAGCAGTAATAACAATAATAACAATAATAATAAATACATAAACATATAAAGTCTCAAAAGACATGCCTTTTTTTAAAAAAGTTGGATACAAAAGAGATAAAGGAAATACACCAGTCAAATTCTTCTTCCTGTACCTCCCACAGCTCACCCAGGAAAGGGGCAACCTGAGAGCACACCCCTCAAGCAGTCCTAGAACTTCCATGGTTCCAGGCATTGCTGCTCTGCAAGTGGCCCTCTCCCACTCTGCATATGGGGCAAAAAAGTGAAAGGAGTAAAGACTGCAAGCAGGAAGCAAGTGGCCCTTAAAATGCCATTTATAGTTTTTTAAAAAATCCACTGATTCCACTAAGCCTGCATTTATAATGATGCAGACAGCAAAGGAGGCTCCTTTGACCAGAAAGGTAATGAAGGTTGATGCTATTTAAAACAGTCAAGATCTCTGTTTAAAGGCAACTCTAGGCTAACATGAGAAGGCAAGAGAAAATGACTGTAGATCTTGGAATTTGCAAGAGCAAGGAAAGGACTGTGGGCACAGGTAGACATCTACCCCCTGACTTTTAGGACAACAATTTTCAAAATCTTGGCTATGAGACTGCTGTATTGCTAAAAACCTGGAGGAGATATTCAGGAAAGAAGAGTGTGCATAATGACAGAAATCCTCTGTAGATAAGAACAGAGTCTCTGAGAAAGAAAAAGGGCATTACTTAAGGAAATACTAATGTGCTTATATATAATGGGCACTCTCTGGAAACCTCAAATTTAAGCTTTAGGAGAAAGATAAATAAAACTAGGAATGAACCTTAAAAAGCATGTATGAAGACTGTAGTTACAAAGGCTCGAAATGGCATTGTTGGCTATGTTCAAAGCCAGAAGACAACAACAAGAGGACAGAGTAACCGTTTGGGGGAAGGGAGTCTGTTCACATAAGAACAGAAGAACAATGAAAAAGGAGCCCAACCCAAGATGGAAGTTGGCTTCCATCGCTCATAATAAAGAAAATGGTCTCCATATTGGTCAGGGCAAACAAAGAGCATGCAGATCGGGAAAGTAGGGGCTTTGCCACTTTCAAGGATTTCCAATTCTCCCGCTTAGATGACTCTCATCCCAGGGCACTGAGGGAACTGAGAAGTGCCTTTTTGACACCTTGTGGATGGAGGTGGCATTTTTGTGACCACAATAATAATCCCGCTATACATGTGTATACTGTGTTACACTGTATATACTGCTTTCTTGTTCAATATCTCTTCTGGGCTTCTCAACAATCTTGTGGGGTACATAAGGCTATTACTACTACCCTCATTATACACTGAAGCTCAGAATTTAAGTGACCTGCCCAAAGTTACATAGCTCACGGGGAACAGGACCAGATCTAGACCCAGCCATCTGACTCTGGCCCTGTGTACCTTTTCACTACATCCTCAGCAGAGCAAGCGATAAAATTCAAGCTATGTAATATTAACGACTTCAGTATCAAGGGCATACTGTAGCAAGATGAATACTGTTAACCAGCAAGTGCTAGCTAAATATCTATCCAACTGCCATAAGGATCTGGCTGTTCAATCCTCAAATCCCATTTAATCTTCAGACCGTCTCCAGGACGGAGCTACACATGAGGACCCAAGGCTCCTGGCACTAAGTAACTTGCTTGGGGTCACCAGTGGCTGGGGCAGGAAAGGTTTAAAAGTACTGGAATCTGTTCTAGCTCCAAACTCCATACTCTTTCCACTACGACTGGCTACTACTCTCAATGCTTATCAAGAATGACTCTAAGATATGGAAGGTATGGTTAAGCCAAATATAGCAGGCAGAAAACAGTCAATGGCTTTCCTCAGTCCTGAGAAGTTGATGTTCCAAATACATTTTCATAGCATGGCCTACGATCATACTAACAAAAGAAAAACAAATTCTCTCTTTTTTTTGTGTGTTGTCTTTGTGAGGAAGATTGGCCCTGAGCTAACATTTGTTGCCAATCTTCCTCTTTTTGCTTGAGGAAGATTGTTGCTGAGCTAACATCTGTGCCAATCTTCCTCTACTTTGTATGTGGGACGCCACCACAGCATGGCTTGACAAGTGGTGCGAGGTCCATGCCCAGGATCCGAACCTGCAAATCCTGGGCCACCAAAGCAGAGTGTGAAAACTTAACCACTATGCCACCAGCTGGCCCCAAATTCTCTCTTTTTTACCTAGTTCTAAGTCTTATGGGAAGAAATACTTAGGGCCTGACCTAGCAGAGGCGGGTGTAGGGATAGGCAACAAAACAAATAGCATCTAAATGTAAAATGATTCTTTAAGGGGCTCTGAGATCACCATAACCCCTGGGGCAAGTGTACTTGCCTCTATTTAGGAATAGGCCAGGAGGTTGTTAGGCTGGGGGCAAGGGAAGACAAGCATGGGGAAACGGAACCTTCTTTTATCATCTTTAGGACCTACCTCCTGTACAGTCACTAGTTGTGGCTTCAGAGGGGACAACGAAATCTACCTCCACACAGATGAGAACCTAAGGCTCTTCAGGTTAAGTTTATTGCTTGGGGTCACCAGTGATGGTGCAATAGCAGTCTAAATGTAATGGAATTTGGTGTTGCAGACTCACAAATGTACGGGCACAAGCAAGTCCACTAACACCAGCAACAGCAGTTAAGAGAACCCTCCAAGTAGCACCATTTGTCAATTCAACAAAGGTTTATTGAGCATCTACTACTGTATCTATACATCAAGCAATGGGTAAGCACTGGGAATGAAGCAGAGAATGAGACAGATACCATGTCTATCCTTGTGGAGCTTATAGTCTGTAGGGGGATTATTGTTACAAAAGGAGAAGCTCAGGATGCTGTGGGTGCTTGAAAACTAGGAATGGGGTCGAATCTTTATCATCCCTCTGATCTCCATTAATTCAAAAAGTATTTGAAAACTCTGAAAAAGAATTATTTTAATTAATAAACAAACCACCACTACTTACTTTTAAGGAGCCCAGTGATGTAGCAAATAGATTAAGTACCGACTTTTATAATTTGATCAGATACATGTCTTAATGAAAATATAATCTTGCTGAATATAAAAAATTCATCACCAATTGAAACTTTCACCTCCTAAGAAACTTAAGTCTGCTGCACAAAATTAGTCAAAGTCAACCGAACAGAGTATAGGTGAAACTTCATAATAGAACATATTTATTACTCTACTTATTGCAGTCCAGTGTATGCCGCCCCAGGAACATCCTTTGCTGGAAGCATTAATAGTCACTGTACAATTACACAGGGAGACGTTCAAGACTCAATGCTATTCTCCTACTTGTGCTTTAAATCTATTAATATAGGTCTCAGTTTAGTTCCTATCACCTTCTGTTCCCTCAAGCTTCCAAATAGTGGCAAAGCTGACATTTAAACGTATGTCTGTCTACAAAACCTACTGAGCACACCAACTCCCTACAACTGTACCTTGTGTCCCCTTCTTTAGATCAGAGGTAGCAAATTTGAACACCTCTAGTTGCCAGGCAGGTAACACCAATGAGTGAAGAGGCAGGTAACGTATAGGCATATATGGTATGAGCAGTAGAACTACAGGGAGTGGGAGAGAGGACCAGAGGGGACAGTGGATACTTGGCTCTAATGATTGCTACCGTGTGTGATCTTGCAATTTTAAGAGAAACCAGAACTTCAAAACTTTGTGTATACTGCTGAACATTAACATCAAATGTTAGTCCAAGTTTGTTTGTTTTAAGAGCACCCCATGGGTCAAACAGGTCACCAGCTCTCAACTTCATTAAGTCACATCCTCAACCTTCATCACTTTTTCAACCTTGCACTTGTTGGCATCATCTTTTGAACAGCACTGGTTTGGTATGCTAAATTCTGCAGGGTTATTTTCATAAGTGTAACATCACCCTGGGGATGGGTGAGGCAGAAGGTTCATTAACGCCTTAAATACCAAGGGAGCTTTCCTTTTCAGGCAACCTAGATGGACTCATGGACTAATGCTATGTAAGGTAGAGCTGCTCACTTATGATCACAAGGTGCTTTTCTCCCACAGAACAAACTTCATTTCTTTCCCAAAGCAATTATCCCCTGGGTAGTTGCTTACCCGTTTGTCAATGTCATTGTGTTGGAGCTGCACAAAGCGAGCACTGATAGCTGCAATGTAACTCTGCTGATTGGAGAACGCCACGCGGCCAGCACCTTTGGGGTACTTCAGCTCTGGGTCCGTATCAATGCCAGCATAGCAGACACCACCATACAAACGGTCCATGATCATTGCCAGTTCAACTGCAAGAAAATAAACACGATTTTGTATAAATGTTTAGAAGGTACTCTTGCCCAGAAGGAAGAACTATTTAAGGATCATGCAGTGTAATCAAGAAAAGGAAAATCCACATTAAGTATCATGAAGAGTATCCACACCAGTCTTACAACTCAAGTAGGGGAGCTCCTCACAGGATATTTAAAAATAAAATTTTTTAAAAAATACAAATTTATACACACACGAATTTACATAATCAAAACTTCAGCAACAGTATAAAAGGAAAGATCTATCAATAATCCTCCTGTTCTAATTTCTAACTGCTTGGTCCACTGGAGTGGGCCCCAGGTAGGCAAAGCATCTTGCAATACCTAACAAGTTAATAAGAAACAGCCCTATTTACTGACCTCTAAGACTGAAAGCAATTATGAAAGTCACACTGTTATATTAAGACTAAGCTATAGAAAAAATTAACTCTTCATTTTAACTAGAGGCAATATGTCGACAGTCTTAAAGAAAATCTCTACAATTAAAAACAATAAAGATTTTTAGAGTATATTCTATCCCAACTGAGAAATCTCCACACTAATCTCTCACACTGAGTTCTAAATACTACTACTAGTATGACAATAGCAGCAATGAACATTTATTGAGCATTTACAATGTGCCAGGAAAGACTAAGCTGCTACATAGGCAGTAAAAACATACCCATCCTGCACCCTGCTATAAATCCAGAGATCTAGTCTGCACTCCTTGCCACATTTCTTCTAAATATTTCTTTATAGTGGTATATTTAAAAACACGTACAGAAGGCATTGGAAATTGGACCATTCCGAAAGTCTAATATTCTAAAATTATCCTCACCATAAAGGTACCATGGAGAGACATGTAGCAGTTACTTACCTGGATCCAAACTGCCTGAAGGTAATTGTTTACTCGATACTGGATGGCATCTCCTCCAGGTATGACCATTCCTTTCTGGCCACTTACATGGTTTAAGTCCAAAAGACTTAGCCCTACCTCTAGGGAACAACCCAAGAACCTGCTTCCCTCAAACACCTACATACGGGATATGGAAAGGAAAAGACAAGGAAGATAAATGATGACCTGGGCCACAGTCAGTGCCAAAGACCATCACAGAGTAGAGCTCCACAGGAATCAGTATCTGGGGAGAAGAGAAGCAGCACAGCCTGGGGGGAAGAGGAAGAACTTTGCAGCAGATACAAGGGCTGAAGGGCTGAACTGTAATAAGAACTCCACTAGATTTCTACAAAGAGAATGAAAGCCAAGTATTATTGGTTCCTGTAATATGAAGCTGGTGAGACAATAAGAAAAGCTATGTCACCATGGCAGAAAGGCTGTCTTTCTACTTAATGATTTCTCTCCATACTAGACTGCTTAATATTGTTTTCTAAGTGCCTATTCTTAATAGGAAGAATGACCTGCAACCAACAGGTAATTTTTAGAAAGTAAGAAAATAAGCCAGAACTAACTAAGTCCCAAAATAAGTACTATTAAAGATAGAACAGCAGGGGCCAGCCCGGTGGCACAGTGGTTAAGTGCACACATTGCACTTTGGCCGCCCAGAGTTCACCGGTCCGGATCCAGGGTACAGACATGGCACGGCTTGGCAAGCCATTGCTGTGGTAGGCATCCCCCATATACGTAGAGGAAGATGGGCATGGATGTTAGCTCAGGGCCAGTCTTCCTCAGCAAAAAGAGGAGGATTGGCAGCAGATGTTAGCTCAGGGCTGAGCTTCCTCAAAAAAAAAAAAAAAAAAAAAGATAGAACAGCAGAAAGCCATCCCAATGATCCGATTATGATCAGAATTACTGAGTCATATCAGCCAAGGGAACATTGCTGATTAGAGCCCAACTGGACCATGACTGCAGTCTTGGGGCAGGATCCAGGCATCACATTCATCCGAACAATGCAATAAGAATCGTGCACGTACCCTAAATATCAGAGTTCAGTGGGTCCTTATACTTCATCCCAACAACCTCTGATGACTTGAGGACCTCCTCATGTGGCTAATGTTATTCCAGTAACAGAGACCAAGAAGCTGAAGGTAGCATTAATTAACTACAGTCATTAATGAATTTCCCTTATTGGTCAAATGGGCTTAGTAAAATAAGTAACCACATGGCCTGGAAATTAAACACTAATTTTCCAAAGACCTGGCTTCCTCTGGAATAGAATAGGAGAGTAAACACTCCCTCAGCCTGGTGAATGGCCAGGAGAAGAATGCTATGCTGGCAAGGCACTGAATGGCACTTGTTTGCCTTCCTTAGGAAGGACGCAAGAAAGTGTCTGATTTAGAAAGAAGGTATACCAGCTGTAAGCTTGAAGCTCCAGCTGAGGAAGACAGTTACTGTAACCACAGGTTCTTCTATAGCAGAGTGATCTCCAAAGGAATCCTAAGGATCTTCAGATGCTAAAGAAGGCGCCTTGCAAAAGCACAAACATTCCATTACTCCGTGAATCTAGCTGCTGGAAAATCATCTTCATGTGCCAAAGATTAGGTCATGACTGATGTTGCTGGCAGTCAAGTACTTTTGATAGGAAGCAGAAACTCTCACTCACTTATGCTTTATGAAAACTAATTACAAATAAATCATTTCCACTTATAAGCTTATATACAGTCATTTTCTTGGCCACCAAAAAGTCTGCAGACATTTGAGTCAATAAAGTCTCACTCAAGTGAAAGGCAATTTGCTGAGAAGCTAGAAGAAACCAAGGCGACTAAAGAGTTTTTTGGGGGTAAGAGTATGAAGGTTTCCCATGTCTCTTTCTATTCGAATCTATACTTTAACTACAGAAGGTCTAATACTGTGATCATCCTTGAAGAAAAGTAAATAATGGTCCAACAACTGCTGCTTGCATTTGGTCCTTTACTCAATCAGCACGTCTTCACTAAAAGTGTACTTCCTGCAGGCTAAACATGCTGGGCTCAAACACCAGAGGGATGTCATTTCAGTACTAAACAGAGTTCCTACTTACTGAGAAAAGTGACTACCTGGTAAAAGTAGCATTAAAGAAAGGTCTAACTTAATTCATCCACTATGTAGGTGACTAACAGAAACACAGAGCAAGACTTCAAGTCCTATAAATTTCCAATCTGAAAAAATTTTTTGATATAGAAGATACAAATTCACCTACAGATGTTAGAATGTACAACTACTTTTAGAGGCTAGGTTTTAAAGGATTTAGAGTTAGTCATTAGTTAATATAGGGAAGTTCCATATAAATTCCCTTCTTCTGATGGGGGGAAGCAAAGCCAAGAAGAGGGCTACCATTTTCACTTCTTAGCAGGAGAGAAGAAAGAAGAAAGATCGCAAGGATCTGAAGAAGTCAACTAAAACCTTCACGGGTTTACGTATACCTTGTGATTTCAACCCTGCTCATGAAATGTGAGCCCTTGATCAAGGATGTGTCTTATCCGGAAAATGTAGTCAAAACACGTACTGAGCTAATGACAGTGAATCCTCATTCTAAACCGTCCTCTGTAGAGGGCAGGAACAGTGTAGCTCCCACGTTCTTAACATTTAACCTAAGGAAGATAAGACTACCAGAGCAAGACATACAGGTGGAGCCTGGAATTCAGACAGAAGGAGGTGACAGCAGGCATAGACAGAGTCTATGAAGAAGTCAAGAGTCTCCAAACTACTTTTTATTTTTTCCTTCCTATGCAGACAGTGTTCACAGGGTCTGTCTAGTCAGCACAGGGGTGGAAAATTAGCAGGTCTGGTAGCTTTATCCAAGGGCATTCTGTATTTTAGATAAGACATTCTGTGCTCCTAAGACAACTCAAGACATCTCATGAACAACAGTTTCAGGGTAACAGAAACATTACTATGAGTCTAACCCAAATACTGGCTCTTGTGATGAGCTTCACTGTGCCATAGACTAGAGAAGGAAACAAGAATTTGCAGTTGTGTGCAGCACATACCAAGAATTCTTTTGGGTTGTGGTGACTATGCCTCTGAAGTTGACTCTGAACCCCAATTATGGTTTGTTAGATTTGCTCCTGATTCTTCAGAGATCTGAAAGGGACTTTAGCTCACCAGAGAGGAAATTATGATGACTCCCTCATCCTGCCCCACCTCAGGGTCCTGTTCCTATCATTTAATTAGATGTTAAAGCCAGCCATAAGGCAATGTCTAAGTCTGAGATACTATGAAAATCAAATAGGGCAGAGCAGGAATGAGGATTCCCAAGGGAAATATCAACACATTCATCTTTCCAGATCCTAAACTGTGAAAGTAAAAGCCACATTTCTTCTCTTTGGAAATAAGACCAAAGCAGAAAGGAAAGAGGCACAGGCACCTCAGGATGATGAAGAGGTCTGGACTTCTGAAAGAAAGTAAGATTCAACTTGAAGGTGGACTTTCCAGATTTACCACGGTTGCTGAATTGGTTCACAAGGGCAGTTCATACATCTTCAGCGGAAGAAATGTGTTCATAAGCTTCTACTCTGCATCAGATGTTGGGAGATTAAGAATGTTTTCAAATAAATGGTATGAACAATCAGCTAAGTCAGAGAGATGGAATGTTTAACTTGATTAAATTGGACTGGTACCACGTTGACTGTTACTGCTGTTACTGAGACAACATCTCAGATCTCAGCTTGACAAAGCGGCTTCCTGCTGTGCAAAGAGCCCCAATAGGGAAGTCTGGAGATCTGAGTTTGAATCTTGGCTTTTTTACTTATCGTGGTTTTGGCCAATCACCCCCTTTGAACTCTGCTTCCTTATCTCTAAAATGGAAAGTCTACCACTTACAACCTCACAGGATTATCATGAGGATTAAACATACATGAGAGGCTCTGAGCATACTGCTGAGCACAGAGTGGTACTCAAATGTTTAGTTTTGTCCAGGGGTTGTTTTTCCCTCTACTCATAAATCTTTGCTTAACATTAACTTGTCCTCGTTTCTGTTCCAGAAGTACCAATTCATCCCAAGTCTTTCTTTGGCTTTATGCTAATGCTACTCATCTGCCACTGATAAGGCAAAGTTTGACATCAACTGTGGGCAACAGTTTGCTTTTTTGGGGGAGGGAGAACACAAATACATACTAACATTAGAAAATTCTTAACCCTAAGGGTAATGCAGTTAATCAAGTCAGTATGCCAAATCTGGAGTTCATCTGGAACAACTCCTGCTGAACTTGGGACTTGGTGGAAAAAAAGGCTTCTGCTGAAAAACTTGATATAAAATGATTTCTGCCTGCTACCACTTCACAGAACAGAAAAAGGATATGGTTACAATACTCCTATTTTCTCAATCACAAATGAGGATTCCTAACACATATGAACTACCAGAATGTTTATACAGAAGGTCTGAAATAAACGCACTTAGACAAATTTAGGATGTATGTTCTCTAGATGGATGCTATTTATCACTGAGTATTTACCTCAAAGGTTTTTTTTCCTCCACAGAAAAGCCATCCTCACAACAGTCAGAAGGGAAAAAAGGGCAAAGAAAGAAATTTCAGGATCCATCACAGAAAATTAGTAGGGGAGAAAAAGACAGGAAAAAGTTATCAAAGCAATAGTTAGGAGAGACAGGAGACCCAAAGATGATGAGTATATAGTAGGCTCCAGAAACTCAGATGAGCAATCTCTCAAGATTGATCTGTTCTGCAGGACCTGGTCAGATAGACTGTCAGAAGGAAGTCATGAAGTAGAAGAACTCACATGCCTCTAATTAGAGAGGGTCAAGCCTGATCAACGTTGGAAGTGGATCAGTCCCAAAGCTTGATCCCTGAAGCAGTCCTTAAATCAGATGTCTCAGCCGGGAAGCTGGAGACAGGGAATACTCAATGTTTATAAACTGGAGGAGAGAACAGGGACCAGAAGCTTCATTCTCCACTTTTTCCTGGTGGCCTCCTCATAACCCCCAAGCCTGGCACTTATTTCCTCTCAGAGCAAAGAGATGCATTCTGGAGAGGTCCTAATGCTATAAGGATACGCAACAGGGCTACTTCCGTACTGAGATTCAAGAGGACACGTTGACCACATTACTTGAAATGAAGAGTGGCAACATGATGTTGCACTTCCAGGTGGTAGCAGGTGGAGAATCAGACAGACTACCCCTTTCCCTGTACTGATTCTCTGAAGAATATGTAAACTTTAGCCACATGGTGGCATGGTGAGTCTACCTATAGTCTTTCCTAGCATGTGGGTGGGAAGAGCTGGGACTGGAAGAAAAACAAGACCTGGGAAAAATTAGGAGACTTCAGGCAAACTGTCCTTGCCTTGCCACCGTCATTGACTGCAGTGATAGAAGAAGGGAGGGACAAGAGATAGTAGAAATGTGTATTATTTGACCTAGAGAAACCAAGAATCAGGCAATCTAACTTTGGGTAAATTCATCTAGATTTCCCACTGATTATTTTTCCATTTTCAGATTAATTTTTCCAGGCCTGTGATTTTTTTCCAACCTGAATTATAAAAAGGAAGGCTGGTCAAATGACCAGAAGGAGCAAGCTAAGCTCATCAGGACAATACCACTTAAAACACTTCTCTTTAAAAGTGTTTGTATATTTCCATTTGGTGGGATAAGACTATACTTAGAATAACTTATCAGTGATAATGGTCCCTGTCTTACAATGGGGAAATATCAAACATAAAAAGTCTCACAAGATCCAAAGGAATAACTCTTGAGTGATAACATTTTAGTCACTGTTAACATGTCAAAGAACCATTTTTGGCTCAGGATAAGGTGAAAATCAATCTGGATACCCAGAATCTCACCTGTTGAGTACCATCACCCATATCTAGTTCAGGATCACTCTGTACATAGCGTCTGAAATAGTTTTAAGAATTTCCACAATTCCATAACTACAGCACCCCCTGGAAATAATAAAAAATGCCCTGAAGTATTTAAAAACCAAATTTGAGAATCATTATGTCAAAGAATATAGTTTAGCATCCAATTAATTCTGAGTTAGCATTCTGTTAATACATTTCTTATTTTCTTCTGTTCTGAAATCTTTGACTTTCTGTAGATGATGATCTGTTTAACACAACAGGGGGATGTTCATTCAGTTTAGCACGATGCGGACTTGCTCAGTGCCAGTAACATAGTGGATGCTCAATAAATGTTTATTGTTCAAGTGAACCACGCTATATTCAATTTAAGATTGTATAGGAAAGTCAAAATGAATTCCTTTAAAAATAGTCTTCTATTCCAGGGTAGACATCAGTCCACAAATCTCTGTGTGTTCCAAAGAAACTCAATTCTACACACCTGGATAAAAGCTGCAGACATTAACTCTTTTTTCGTCTAGATTACATGGCCTCCAATATGAAAGTCTTGCATAGATAGTAAAATTCTAAGATGCTATATAGATTGTTTAGCCATCTAGAAACTAGCTACACTTATGAGAGGTGTTGGCATAGGGGAACATTTCCATTAGACCAAGTGACTGTAGCTTACTATCCACATAATGGCAAAAACAAAACAATTTTAAAACAAACAATTTTAGCTTAACTTTCAAAAAAAAAAAGAGCTTTGAGACTTATAAAAGGTATACTATCTGGGAAGGGAACATAAAATCCCATTTCTGACTACGTAACTAAATATAATTCTTGTCTAATCCTAGAATTTGCAGCATCTTATAGACATAGAATGTTAAAGAAAAAAACATAATTTAGCGTCTTGGGTTTTCTGTCCTGCGGTGTCAGTGTGATCATAGACCAAGTGTGAAAAATGGATCTTCATAGGATTTATAGAGGGAAAATGATACACCGGGCTTTACTTATCCTTTAAATCACTTAAATGGGAAGAATAAAGAGAGAAAAATAAAAAGGGAATTTAGTTTGTAAACTATTGTGTCTGTGACTTAAAAATAGACATAAGAGGTTTAACACCAGTTCTGTTATAACTGTGGGGCTTTTTCTTTCAGAATTTTTTTTTTCAGATTCCCATCTAGGAAAAAGGAGAAGGGCTAGAATATTAAAACTAATTTGTGCATGTAGTTACTTGCAAAAAAGAATAGCTAGAATACTCAGAATGAATGCTCATTTTTGTAGAATATATATGTAGTTAAAAGAATATCAAAGGGGGTTTTCTCCCTCTCCGCTCATTAATATAACACCAGTTAGAAAAAGTCAGGAATATTCCACAATGCCCCCATTACAGTTTTTTTTTAAAGCACAAGCAGTTTAGAAACAAAGGGCTGCATTTGCCCTCATCTCATAATGCTGTTCACGTTTGAGTTAGCCCTTCCTAGACTTTATTCTCTGACAGCAGATAAAGGGGAGGCATCTCTGTGCTTGGCTTGCTTTCTTTCGGCACAGTTTTCCATTAGAATGAGAATAAGACCCAAAGATATCTGACTTTCCGAAATACTGTAAAATTACAAACTCCACAGTCATAATTAATAATGTTTTAAAGTCTTTCAAAATGGAATTATGAATATATCTTTACATAGGTCTAAAGTTATCTTTTAGGAGTAGATTGGAGAGTTGAAATTTGAATAAATATGTTAGAAATGTTGACAAACATTCCGAATTAAAAGGTCATAAAAGTCATAAAGCCAAATAGCTATAGGTAAATCTTATAATACTGTTTTTACAATTTGATTTTAATGATCTCTGCTTTTTCTTTTATTTTTAGGTAGAACTAAGTCTTCTTGCTTACAAATAACACAGAGATAACATTGCACTTTCACAACTACAGTGGCAACAATACCCTCATTTTTTCATCTTGCTTCTAAAAAATAAACTCAATTATTTTAAGCACTTAAAAAATTTAGTTCTTACAAATAATTTTATTATATTCCACTGGCAATAACACTGATCCACAACTGATTAGATTTGTGTTTGGATTTAAATATTGAGGTCATCAGCTCAGCATCACTTCAAACACACCAGTCAATTATGATTCTGCCCAATCCTAGCAGGTACAATTATTTCCTCATTGGAAAGAAACTTGAAAAAAAAAAACAGGGAAGCTTTTAAAAAGTCATCATAAAAATGCTCAAATACATAACTTATTCTTCAAAGTGCATAAGAAAAAATAGGAATCTGCTTCACTTGGGAAGAGTTCAGTTGGATTCCCAGGGACACAATTTCCAGCAGTGGTTTGGATGGTCACTGAGTCGGCACACAGCTGCACTGGACAGATTTCTGATTGGGTGACTTCTTTTTCTGTCATACATAACAATGCTAACAGGCATAAGAACGCACACTGCCAAATGTATCACTATTATTTTTAAAATATGTGGTTGAATAAGCACTAAATAGAATTCATCCTTTTGAAATAACAGTTTAATGAAATTCACTCTTGCACCATAAGAAAATAGAGCATTTGGGGAGAAAACATTTAATCTTGAAAGAGTCAGCTCAGTGAAACTGACATGACAGCCTTCCTTTTGGAGATTATGTATAGCTGACCAGAAACCTAGAAAATATTGAAGACTAAATACATTGGGGATTTTGTTGTTGTTGGTTTTGTTGTTGTGGTGTTACTATTTCCACTCACCAGCTCGAAGGGGTCGTGGAACTCCCCCAACAAAGATAGTTTTTCTGGGGTCCAAAGGCTGAGAACCATCCATTACAAAGTCACTGTCACTTAGGTTCCATGGTCGAATTTGCACCTGAAAAAAAGTCGTTTACTTGGTCCTTCATTTCCATCAACCCCAAATGAGAATAAGGTGACTAAAGACAAACCCACTGATTTGTGCATTTTACAACATATACAACCCAAAGAAAATCCAGTTACAGTTAACGTAATCTGCATTAAGTGCCTTTCAACAGAACTCTTGGGGAACCTACTCACAGGTACTGTACTCAACACACTAGACATATACCATAAAACCTTCAGAAACCGTCTGTGGTTTAAAAAAAGGCAGTCTTTTAGAGACAGTTTCTGAGTTTTGAATGAGATCCATTTTAACACATGATAGAGTGTTTATAACCTGTCACAGAGCAGCCCTTAGCTTTTTAGGAGCTCACCTAAAGGAAGGGAAGAGGAACATTAGGAATATTTTCTAAAAATTATCTATATGTGTGGCTTTTAAATTCTTATTATCCCCCTAAAATTAAAACATTTATCTTTCAGTAATATGATTTAACATAGATTAACATTCATCAAGTTAGCACAGAATTACCAGCAATATCAAATACTGAAGCACACAGTTATCTACTTTTGATTTATCTGATTTTCCTCAAGTCTGGTTAAATAAAGGCAAGCCTAGAAATTGAAGTAAATTTTATAAGAGTAGAAAAAGAAATCTTTATGACATATTTCTTTCTGTTTAGTAATATCTCTTCACTGGGACTCTGACTTCCCGCCCATAATTTGTACTGTTTCATCATATAACAAAAAATAAGGTATTTCAACAGAATCTTAACCTTAAAACATATTCCTTTCAAACCATAACTGAATTATCAAAGAATTGTTTAAAACAAAACAAACCAAAACCACAAAAAACTCTCTCATACTGAAAGGCAAGTTTCAACACTGCCTGAAAACCAACCAGCCACTCAGGTACCACGTGCTCTGGGAAGTGGGCTAGGAGTAGAATCAGATAAACCTGTGTCAGTCGTTAAGGAACATGCCTCTCCTTTCCCCTCACTGATTAGTATAGGAAACAAAACAGCTGAGTTGTCATTTCCTTAGTATCAACAAAATTCTTCATTTTCCCCATTGCTCAACCGGCAATACTTAACGCAAGGAAACACATAAATAAGATAATCTCTTATGTGGCTTGGCTTATATCCGGGAGGACTCTCATTTGAAAGGTAGTAAATCTGTCAATTACACTTTCTTTTCTTTTTTTTTCTTTGTCTCCCCAAATCCCCCCAGCATATAGTCGTGTATTTTTCAGTTGTGAGTCCTTCTAGTTGTGGCATGTTACACTTTCAAAACACCTTGAATCAACTCTAAAACTGGCATTGCTCAGTTAAACTTAAGATCTGTTTGCAATTCTGTTAACATTCAGGCATTTGCTCCATCTTTATCGTGTGGGAAAACAAAACCAGTTCTTTCCTTGTAAAATTTGGTCTGTTTGACTAAATTATCATTCCCTTGACATTTACGACAAAGACAGATTCACTAATACCATAAAACACCACTTTTAAATGCCTTCATGAGGACCCATTATTAATTTTTAATTAAAACACAATTTCCCGACACTGTAAGAACAAGGATTCTAATGTCACCAATAAAAAAAAAAGTAGGATGTATCTTTTTCTACACAGAATCCTCTCTTCTTCTAGTCTCATCCCTAATAAGGCAGTTAAGGCAGCTTCAGGACCTGGTAAGGTAATTCCAATAACTTTACGATAATTGAGTTTGATCATAGATAACTATTTCACAAATGAAAACAATTCCTGTGTAGTATCCCTAGTGTTCTGCTTTCATTTAATCAAGAAGTACAGAAAATGCAGCCTTCTATAACAGCTGGAGGTTCCTGCTGCTCAAAGCAATCTGCAGAGGATCTCCAAACCTTCCTGCTGAGAGCTTTCATTACTGCTGCTTCTCCTCCCCAGCCCTCCCTCTTTTCATTACATCATACACAACCCATTCCCTTACCCTATTCTTGGCATTACAGACTACATAAAAATACAGGAAGAGGACTCAGGAGACAGTAATGATTAACCCTATTTCCAAAAGTCACATTTCCCAGCTGCCACCAGAAAACAGCTCCTCAGAGCTTGCACCACTGCAGAATAAGAGAAATATCAACATAGGCCAACATCAGCACTCTACATGCTAAGCAAAAAGTAATATTGTCGTACTGTTTGCACTGAGAAGTTCCATTTACACTCTGGTTTCTCTCTAAAATATAAGCCCACTCAGTGGCCGGCCCGGTGGCGCGGTGGTTAAGTTCACACGTTCCACTTCGGCGGCCCGGGGTTTGCCAGTTTGGATCCCAGGTACGGACATGGCACTGCTTGGTAAGCCATGCTGTGGCAGGCATCCTACATACAAAGTGGAGGGAGATGGGCATGGATGTTAGCTCAGGGCCAGTCTTCCTCAGCAAAAAGAGGAGGATTGGCAGCAGATGTTAGCTCAGGGCTAATCTTCCTCAAAAAAAAAAAAAAAAAGCCCACTCACGTACAGGGCATGTTCTCCATCTTCTAAGGTTTATTCTCAGAACACAGGGCCTGATATCCATGTTTTATATCTCTCTTACTCCCTGAATATATTTCCTGGTCCTGATTTATATATACATACATATATGTTTCTCTAATTTTTTAATACCATACTTCATAAGCTGACTCAAATATTTTATAGAAAGGGGTAGAATATAAACAAAAGAATTGCTTTTTATTATCTCTGTTTCTTTAATAATTATTATTGATAACAGATGAAATTAGAACTCTGTCCTAATTCAGTACAAATTTCCCCCAGCGAAACAACTTTTACACATACAGAGATTACTCTGTGTTGTGTGTAAAACAACTCTTCCAGTATGATATCAAATAGACAATACCCTGGGCAGTAAAAGCCTCAACATCCTGAAGACAAGCATAGGGACATCACTAGGAATGGTGAAGATTTCCTTAAATGAGCCTGACACAATTCCAACACTCCTTCCTGCAGAATCCTGGCTACACTTGCTTACAAAGATGACTCCAGGAAGAGGCTATCATCTGGAAGACAGCACCCACCAGCCCTTTGGCCAAG
Organism: Equus quagga; assembly: GCF_021613505.1. NCBI lineage: Eukaryota > Metazoa > Chordata > Mammalia > Perissodactyla > Equidae > Equus > Equus quagga. The sequence goes on from NC_060268.1 coordinate 148,450,110, forward strand.
CCGTGACCTTGTAGCAGAAGTTACACAAAACCAAATGTCTGTAGGATAGGACACGTAGCATAAATGTGTCAAGACACCAGGACCAGTTAGTAGGCAGTTAGCACTGGAATAATCCAGTCCTTTTAAAGAAGCAGACACTTTTTAGCTCCAGCAAGTGGTTATTCGTGAATGTGTTGTCAGACTTCCATTTTTCAAGAGTAGCTAAAAATTCAGATTTTTATGCAAAATTTCAACATTTTAAAATGCTGGGAATTAATGTTAAAATCAAAATCAAATGTTAAAATCACTGTACAGGCTAAATAAAACTATCTGCAGGCCAGATCTAGACTGTGGGCCCCAGTCTGTGATCTCTGGCCAGAAAGGTTTAGTTTACACACAGCTCACAATAGAATGGTCTGTTTCATAAGTTCGTATGAGAGAAAATACAAAAATCGTTTTTCTTTAGTTTCTTTTTTAAGTATATATTCCTGTGGAAGCTCTCGTGAGGACCATGAAACCTACTTTTGACTGAATTATTTTTCTTCTAAATTCTCATCTTCTGAATTAATAATCTGCTTTGTGTAATTGCTTATCTCCAAAGGCAACAACCAAACAAAGTCTGCTGGTATAAATATACTAATTTATACCATATAGTGACTTTTTAACAGCCTTCAAGATATTTAAAAGAACATAACATTAATGGTATCAACAGTTGGGACTCAAAGCACTAATTTTCCTTTTGGAGGTTTCCCACGGTGTGTTTTGTGAAGTGCAGGTCCCTAGGGTTTGGGAAAAGTCATAGACATCTCTTCCTTCTTGGAGTTTCATGGCACCCACTGGTGTATATCAAATAAAGGCTGTAAGAAGTTCTACAGAAAAGAAATCTGTTCAAATGTTGTTTAATCCAGCATTTCCAAAATTATTTCCACAGAAAATATTTTTTGCGTAACACCTATTAATAGCCACACTTTGGATAATACTCCTCTTATTATATCTTACTCTTAGTATGTATCAAAATACGGCATAATAAGTTGAACAAAATGTTGTTAGAAACTTCACTCCAATCCAGGTCTTTTCCTCACTTATTTCCTGCTATTGCTCTAAAAAGCTTGCTTCTATAGAAATTAACTTAAATGGTTAAGAATATAGTAAATTTAAATAATAGATAGCTCTTGAAAGAACTGAAAGTTTTCTGACTAAACTGCTCAAAAGAGATGCTACCAAACTACTTTGACTATTTTGCTATCAATAAAGAATAAAATATCTAATTATAGTCCTATATAAAAACTAAAGTTTCATCCTAGTTAAATCTAAAACTAAAAGTCATTAATAGGGATAAGATTAGGCCAAGTGCTAGGAAAAAATTTAAGAAATGCAACATGCGTCATTTATTTTGACAGGAAGCTATAAGAAAACATAATTCCCTAAAAAGAAAATTTCAATGAAAATTTGTGAAAGTCTCTAAGTTGAAATTAAATATAAAATGCATTTTTATTGTATCGTTAATAACAGGATAAGAGAAAACATATAGTTTTTTTTTTAAAGATTTTATTTTTCCTTTTTCTCCCAAAGCCCCCTGGTACATAGTTGTGTATTTCTTTTAGATGTGGGTCCTTCTAGTTGTGGCATGTGGGATGCCACCTCAGCATGGCTTGATGAGTGGTACCATGTCCGCGCCCAGGATTTGAACTGGTGAAACCCTGGGCCACCGAAGCAGAGCGCGCGGACTTAACCACTCAGCCACGGGGCCGGCCCCCTAGAAAACATACAGTTTTAATAAGAACAATTTCTAACACAATCCTTAGGGCTTCAAGTTGCCAAACATGACCAAGTCTCCCTATAGCTCTGTACTTCTCTGTTTAGATCACTACAGTCATGCGCTACATAATGATGTTTTGGTCAGCAACAGACCACATATACGACGGTGGTCCCATAAGATCAGTACCATACAGCCTAGGTGTGCAGCAGGCTATACCATTTAGGTTTGCAGAAATACACTTTATGACGCTTGCACAATAACAAAATCCCCTAACAACACATTTCTCAGAACACATCCCTATTGTTAAGCAATGCATGTCTGTATTTAGAATTTAGACATTCACCTACCAATAAATAATGTTATCAAGCTCATTTTGAACATCTCACCGTGTATTTCATCCTTGTCAGATCATCTCCTTTGGTTACAAACATCCAGCACATCAATGTCCTACTCACAATGCCTTCCTTTTCATCTGTTTGTCTCAAGGCAGCTCCAAAAAGTAACCAAACTGTTCAGAGTCAACAGGGCAACCTAGTGGCCAGCTCAGGAAACTACTTGACCAAAAACCCCTTGCTGTCATTTGTTCTCTTTCCCATAAAGCACATGGCTCAGCCTCCCCACCCCTCTATTTCCTTTTTCCTCTTTTCAATACTCTTCAAACTCCTACCTAAGCTCCTCAGGAAAAAGTCTCCATTTTTCTCTCCCTAATCCTACAATCCTTTCAATCTACATGAATGAGAAAAACAATACATACTGCAGAACCATCAGGACTGCTCTCCCCAACAAGTAGCAGCATCCCGGCTCTTCTGACAGCCAGGATGAGTCAGCTGAACCTAGGTCTGCTGACATGCAGCTGCAACAGCTCAGCTGTAGTGGTAATAAACTCAGACCCACCCCAGCTGTCAGCAATTCTATTTTAAGCATCACAGACCTCACAGAATGACTGGAGTGCCCCACAGTATCACAAATAAACTAGTTTGTGGTTTGTGAGGCATCTTTATCTTTTCCATGGTATAAGGAGTTATTTTATTATTATTAACCACCAAAACTAACAGCCACAACAGCAATAATTGCGGTTTGGACTCTTCAAAGTACATTCATATTTAGTATCTCATTTCAACCTAATTTTTACCACATCGCTCCCTAACAAACAGGTCAGCCAATTTCCAGCAGTTTAGATGCTACTATTACTCTCAGTGCTGCCCTCCACCCAATGGAGAGGAGAAGGAGGCGCCCTCCCTGTATCTTCTGGGGAAAGTGGCTAGAAAGGAACCTAATAGCTGATCAGAGTTGTTGGCCTTGGTAAGATTTCTGTACCCTGGGCAGCTCTGGGGGCTCCAGTCAGAACTCCATTGGGCCTCAAAGCAAAAAGCTGCAACTCTCACACACAGACTATTCCTCCCATTCCTTAGACACAAGCAGATCACAGGCTTCAGAGAGCCTTGTCAAAATAGCCAGGATTCTTCCTAGACAGGGAGCCAAAAGTAACCCTAGGAAATTCTCTCGTGGCCTTCCAGGATGCCCCAGGACCAGGAAACAGTCCAGGTACAAAAAGGAAACCCCTGCCATCTGCACCAAGCTGCCTGATGTGCAGAAACTGCACGCTTACAGCCCGCTTGAGGACCGTCAGTTACTGCTGAACAATTCAAACAGCATTCCGTATACTGTTTCATAAGGGTACACAGTACAAAAATAAAGCATGCATAAACTGTGCCCTGAAAACGGTGATGTATATCCTTACTCTATGCTTGACTTAATAAAGCCATTATCAATTAAATTTTAAGACTAATACCCACACTTATAACTGGAAGATTCAAGGGAATACCTTCCTCCTAAAGGCTGGTGACTTTCCTGACTCCCTCAGGAACATCTGACCACTTTGCCCTTTGAGCCCCCCTCCCACAACTACTTCCTATAACACTTCTATCATAGCACCTGTGACTCCTTACTTCACTTACTATTCACATGTCTCTTTCCCTCCACTGGACTTCAGGGTCCTCTAAGGCTAAGACCATATGTCTGCACAGGTCCCAACTGCCCAGCACAGCGCCCAATCCCTAGCGAGTGCTCTGTGCTCATCAGTGTTCTGGTGAATTAATAAAGGTTTTCCTGAGGGGCAGACACTGCAAGATGCCTAGCAGCTGCCCTCCAACCTGAAAGCCATCTTCCAGGGGCATGGAAATACAGTGTGTCTGGTCACCAGTGGGTGCTCCAGGGTTGGGCCTAATCAGAGCAAATTTATGATGCCACCAGGTGATCCACTCAGTGATCAGAATTACCTACTGCTCATCATCACTAATGATGTTTTCATATTACTTAGAAAGTGTAAGCATCATAGATGATTCCCTTTTGAAAGAAAGAAGAAACCAGCACTTTTGAGCACCTACACTGCACCACTGTGCCAGGCATTTTACACACACTCTCACACTTAAACTCACCGTAACCATTATGCTACCTTACTTTAGAGACAAGAAAACTAAGGCTCAGAAGAGTGAAGTCAACTCGGGACTGAAACCTAGGTTGATCTGACCGAAAGTCTATATATATTCTTTCCATTAGAGACAAGAAAACTAAGGCTCAGAAGAGTGAAGTCAACTCGGGACTGAAACCTAGGTTGATCTGACCGAAAGTCTATATATATTCTTTCCACTATCTGACGTCATGAGGCTGCAAGGATCTCATCCTCCAGGTTACTGGCTACCAGTCATGCTTCCTAACAGTCTCCCGGACAAGTCAAAATGCATGTTTATTTGTGAGTGATTAACCTCTCTCTTCTTTCCAAACCCATTCCGCCCATTTTCAGTGCATTAAGAAATAACCGATAGATTCTTCTTAAACCTACTAACAAAACTAACAGAAAAGCTCAAGAAAATGATTTAGCAGTGAAACTGGCACTATATTCAACTACTTTAATTGCCAGGTTCATAGCCTCAGGCAATCGTGCTCTGCAGCCAGACAATTTTGTCCAATGTCTACATAAATGTGTATTTTCAGCTCCATGGTACTAGGACAAGGATGTTGTTACTGGCATGCTGATCACTAAAACTCTTGAGAGGAATGTACACATCAAAGTTCAAATTACCTAAGTTTTTCCTGGGAAGAAGCCTATTCTTTGAGTGAGCTTCATGGAATACTAATTCCACCAGAATCTTCACAAGTATAATTCCCAAAGAGGTATACAATATGCTGAATTAAACAATATTACACAAATTTATTTACTGCAAAACTTCTCAGAACCTTAATATTTCAATGTTTCCCAAATATTTTTGGCTATGGAACCTTTAATTAAAGGAGAAAATCAATATAAAATGCACAAAGAAATGGATAGAAAATGCTCAATAAATGACACCTATTATTACAAGCAAAGCTTTTGTTGATGGTCCTCTCAAGAGACTTGTGTTTTATGGGACAAGTGTTCTTCAGAATACACTTTGGAAAACACTGACTATGATCCCTTAGGGGAAGGGTATTGGCTTATTTCATCCACTCGACACCATATGGTACATTGGAAGTGCAGCATCTTTTAGACCTCCCTAAAAGGAATAACAGCTTCCAAGCGCTCAAACACTAAGAAACTCTGGACCCATTTGCAAATTCACAGACTTAGGGGGAAAAAATAGAATTTATTATGAACAGGAAGTACTTTTCTCATTTTAGAGGAGGAATTCCTTCTTTGGAGAAATTCCTATGATGACAGGTGCCCAAACCACGAATTTAGATCATGGAATCAAAGAACAAATAAATAAATCAACAAGATCAGAAGTGCTGAAGATTTCCAAGGTGAGATATAACAAAACCAGATTTGATTGACCCAAGATAAAATTACAGTATTATTTTAGGAGGTATTAGGTGAAGAACGAAAAAGTCTGAATAAATATACCACAAATCCAAGGAGTCCGGCCATCAATCAAGATGCCCTATAAAACATAGCCCCCTATTTTTCTCAATTTAATTTCTCTCTACCCCCTTTCATATATTTGTGCTCCATCTAACCCACCTAAATGTTCTTCATTCATACTGCACAATTTCTCATTTCTGTGTTCATACCGTTGCCTCTCTCTGAAATGTCTATTTCTCTACCCCTCCACACCTCCACCCCTCTCCTGGCCAATCTCCAAACTCTCTTCATCCTCCAAGGTCTAGTTCAAATGACACTTCATCCAAGAAGCTTTCTTTCATCACTCCAGGTGTATATAAACTCTCCAAAGTACTTAGTCTATATCTCATCTTCATTGTATTTGTTATTTTTCTTAATTTGACAAATACTTGAAAACCTTTTATGTGCAGTCTCTATAAGATCTGTGTATTTATATACTTGTTTTATCTACTCATTACACT